>NW_028241628.1:0-177960 GCF_964263255.1 Lissotriton vulgaris
ATCATCGATTCCTGGAGTTCCAGTGGCAGGGGACTTGGTTCAAGTACAAAGTTCTCCCTTTTGGCCTCTCGTCAGCACCTTGGTGCTTCACAAAACTTCTGAAGCCTGTTGAGGAATCTCTGCGAGCCCAGGGTGTTCGTCTGATAGTTTATCTGTACGACATTCTCATTTTGGCGCATTACCCTCACCTGTTGTTGACTCATTTGGAATGGTCAATAGATCTTTTACAGTCACTCGGGTTTCTGGTGAACCCTCGGAAGACTGTTTTCAGTCCCTCACAGTCGATAGAATTTCTGGGTTTCCTCGTCAATTCCCTCTCTTGCCAATTCCTCTTGCCCAATCAGAAGATCAAATCCATCAAGAGGGAATTGGGGTTGGTTGTGTCCAAACAGAGTGAATCATTGAGGTCTGTAGCTCGGATTGTCGGTCTGTTGGCTTCTTTGGTTCAGGCAATCTTCCCGGGACCTCTTCATTACCGAGCACTTCAGCGTCTCAAAATGCTCCATCTCCAGAAAGGCCTCTGCTATTCAGATCAGATTCCTCTTTCGGAGGACGCAAGATGGGAGATGTTATGGTGGTTAGAGCACATGGAGTCTTGAAAATGCGGGAGCCCTGTTCGGAGCGTCCCCGGATGTGGTGATAGAATCCGATGTCAGTCTGTCGGGATGGGGAGCCCCTTGCAGTCAAATGTCGACGGGAGGCCAACTGGCAGGGTCTTTTGTGATTCATTGTCTGTCTCCACGCCGGATGAACTGTTGCATACTCCTCCATATGGACAATGTGTCAGCGGTTCGGTATGTCAACAAATTAGGAGTGACAAAGTCAAAGATTTTGGCAGAAATCGCCAATGATTTTTGGCACTTTTGCCTTCAGAGGAAGATCACAGTTATTGCAGAATATCTCCCGGGTCTCAACAATCTGATTGCAGACTGGAACTCTCGTCATCTCCGGGATTTCAGCGATTGGAGGCTTCATCCTCAAGTATTCCGGTCTCTTTCCCGGTTTTGGGGTCCATGTCAGATCGATCAGTCCGCCTCTCGCCTCAACACTCAGCTTCCCCTGTTTTTCAGTTGGCGCCCAGATCCGGAAGCCCTAGCCACAGTTGCCTTTCTCCAGGTCTGGCCGTCTCTCCGGTGTTATTCCTTTCCCCCGTTTGTGATGATTCCCAGGGTCTTGACTCGCACAAAGCATTGTCAGTCGTAGCTGATTCTGATCACTACTCTGTGGAGGGCTCAGGCTTGGTTCCCAGTTCTTCTAGAAATGAGTTGTGCGGTGCCGCTCCTTCTTCCCCAGCGATTGAATCTGTTGCTGGACCCTCTCAACAACCCACATCCCCTAATAGAGTTGGGTCAACTCCTCCTAGTCGCATGGTTGGTTTCGGGGATCGCTGGCAAATCCCAGGCCTTTTGCAAGACGCTACCAGATTTATCAGCGAGGCTTGGTCTCCCAAAACACACAAACATTATTCGGCAGCTTGAAAACGATGGTGTGATTGGTGTACTCAACGGGAGGTGGATCCCGCTTTGGCGGTTGTCTCTTTGATTGTGAATTTTCTGGCATCTATTGCTTCATCGGGTCTAGCTTATAGGACAGTTAATAATTTTCGTTCTGCCATTTCTGCAGGACATATGACTATTGATGGCAAACCTGCTGTGAACATCTCAAGGGCATACGGCTGCTAAAACCACCTCTCCCAAAATATGTTGGTTTATGGGATGTGTCCATGGTTTTGCGCTTATTGGAGTCTTGGCCATCCAATTCCTCTTTATCACGCAAACAACTCTCAGCCAAACTGACTTTGTTATTGTGTCTAGTTTCGTGCAAACGTGTTTCCGATGTTCGTGCTCTGGATCTTGCAGGTCGTATTTTTTCACCTGACGGTGTTACTTTTGCTATCTCCAGAAGAACTAAGTGTAATACGTCTTTGGTTACGTATCCGTCTTTTCCTAATAATCCGAAGCTTAGTGTGGTTGAATGTATTAGGATTATGAGGTGAGTACTGCTCTTTTCGACAAGATCAGCATGGTCAATTGTTAATTGCTCTGCAGAAGCCTTTTCGTCCTATGACCCCTGCTACGTTAGCGAGATGGGTAAGATGGCTCATGCAGGAAGCGGGTATTGATGTTTCCAAATTTGTTGCACATTCGACACGTGGGGCTATGGCTTCCAAAGCTTTTTCTATGGGGGTGAGTTTACTTGATATTATGAAGCCCGCGGATTAATCTTCTTATTCTATGTTTAAAACTTTTTATCATAAACCAATTATAGATATTGCATCTGTTGTGGTGGCACAGCTTTAAAGAAGCATAATCGGAGCCTCTGTTCCTGGCATAGAATTCAAAATTTGCGAACATACTTGACAAGAATTTTCAATTCTATTAAAGACACGGAGACGAGGATTATCCCAACCATGTTTCTGCATTTCAAATGTGTTGGTTTTGTTACCATTTCTTGCAAATGCATATTGTGTATTGTTTATATCTATTCCTTTGACTCATATCACCTTCGCTGCGGTGGCTATTACGCCGCATCGCTAAGGGGGCGCGGCGGCCGCGCGGCGCGCCCATGCTGGTGACGGAACCGCTCCGTCACCAGCCTCGGTTGAGCTGTGCTCATGATGGAGCAGTTCTGTCATGGCCCCGCCCGCTCAATGGAAGATGCAGAGAGCGTGCCATGACGGAACCGCTCCGTCATCAGCATAGCACTACCGCAGCTGATGACGGAGCGTCGAAAAAGTTATAAAACCAGAGAAATTCGCCTGTTATATTTAGTTGAGCTAACTATAACTCGCGCGCCCGCAATGCACTGCTGATGATGTCACATATTACATCACTCATGACATGGTCAGTGACATCACTGATGACATCTCAAATGACATCACTGAAGACATCATCCAGCAAATGTGTGTTTCTGTAAAGTTTAAATAGTTTTCATATATATCTATGCCAATGTGTATTGAAGAATGAGTGGATTTACAAGTGCCTGAATGGATTATTTTGTAGGTGCGTGACTGACTGTATAAGTTATTGATTGAACTTGTCTTACTGAATGCATTGGTTAGTGACTAAACTGTGTGAAAGTCTGTATTACTCTCTCGTCTGGATGGGTGCCTAAGTGTCTGTGTTTGTGGGTGAGGGTGTGTGTGACTGTGCATAGATGTCTGAGTGGGTGATTCACTGGTTGTATGGATTCAAAAGTACATCTGGGAAGGGCTGCATGGCTGAGTTAGTGTGTGTATGGGTGTGTCAGTGAGTAAATGAATGTCTCAGTGGTATATGTGTGAGTAACTACATATGTTTTAAGGCAGTATATGCGAGTGTTGGAGTATATAAATGACTATACGTGAGAGTAAGTTATTTGAAGAGTGGGTGTATAAATGAGTGTCTGCTTGTATCAGTGATTGTATAAGACAGTAGGTATGTATTAGTATCTGCATAAATAAGTGATGTGGTGTGTGTATAAATAACTGAGTTGGTGTGTATAACTGTATACATGAGTAAATGGGTATGTGATTGATTCTTTGCATGACTGACTAGGTGTGTGAGTAACTATGGAGTGTGACTGTATGTATAGGTGTATGAGTGCATATTATAGTATGTATTGATGAGTAACTGCATGTATAAGTGACTGGATGTGTGTTTAGACCTAGGAAATAGTGGGTGGTATGTAGTATCTGGCATTGTTGTGTGTATGGTTTAAAAAATAGTAGTTTGTATTTTGGAGTGGTTGTATCAAAGTTTATATTAGGGCATCAGTATGTGCATCAGATTATCATGTGGATATGTATTTGGTGATGTCATCAGTGATGTCATTTGAGATGTCATCAGTGAATTACACTGACCATGTCATGAGTGATGTAATATGTGATGTCATCCGGACTATCAGAGGGGCAATACCTCCACTATAGGCGACTCCAGGAGATGGCGAGGGCGACCTGGCCACAGTTTCCAGAGGCACCGTTGATGTCCCACACCCTCAATATCCTCCTTTCTTGTGGTAGAGGACGTCGGTTGATCGCATTGCTGTATTCGGCTTTGCGGCGGGACTCGGACGCACCGGTCTCTCCATCCTGGGCAGCCTGAGAGGCAGACCTTGGTTTTGCCCTGGAGCCTGGACAGCGCAAACACATCGGTGCTCTGACCCGTAAGATGTCATGTAATGCGAGGTTTGAGCTCATTCCTTTCAATTTTGCCCATCGCACCTATATGACCCTGGTCTCCTTACACCGTATCTCTGACGACAGACTGGACAACTGCCCTAGGTGTGGACTGGAGGGGGCGGGATTTCTACATCTGGCCTGGGAGTGTCTGCAGGTCGAGGATTTCTGGAGGCAGGTGGTGGAGCGCATTCGGAATGTCACGGATCTCCGGATCGACTTGACCCCTCTTCATTGTTTATTGGCCCTGGTCCCCAAGCCCAAAAAGAGAAACTTATCCTATAAAATGTTGCAGCTGCTTCTGGTGTTAGCAAGGCACAGGGTGGCTATTACCTGGATGGGATGTAGGGCCCCTGAGATGTCACTCTGGCTTAGAGATGTCAGGGAATGGTCATTGGCTGAGGAAACACACATGCAGCACACACGCAAAGATGAGAGGCGGCAGGAGGACCTGCTTGCGTGGAGAGTAATGTTATGTTATGTTATGTTATGTTCGTGCTATTTGTATTGCGCACGGCTGCTCCAGCGAAGGAGCGTCCCGGCGCACCGACAAGGTGGCGAACACAACACAACTGGGGAACAGAAATAATTATTAAGAAATTGGGGAGTGAAGGATTTAACAAAGCTCAGAAAATAAATGAGTTTTAGCGGCTAATGTTTACTGTGGGGACCTCCGGTGGCGATTCGGACGCCACCAGTGCTGAACTGTTTACCCCAGAGGAGTCGGAGTCTGAGGGAGAGGGTGGTGGGAGTGGAGATGGGGGGGACTGTCCTGGAGTAGTGCCCTGCTAGTGACGCACGTATAATCCCTGCAGTCATTGTAATTTGCTCTGTTTCCAGAACGGTTTTGATTATGATTTTGATGCCTGTGCCCGAGTGGGCCCTGTTGAGCTGAACGGACGGTGTACACATGTTTTCCTAATGATGCCAAGTTTAGGGGGGATTGCTTTGCTGTTATTATATTACATTGAAGTTTTCACTCGATAACAATGTTAAAACGTGATGAACTTTTTTCACCTTGCTGTTGAAGCAGCATACATGTCGCATCGCCATGACTGCGGAGTCCATTCATTTGTTACCATGCTGCCGCCCGGCCTCCGGGATGTGGGCTGAATGGCTGTGTTTTATTTGAGTTCTACCCAGGTCCTCGAATCGAGGCTGTTTCAGCTGTGGTTTACTCCGATGTCTGCTTTTTCGTCACAATAAAAACAAATTGTTTAAAAAAAAAAAATGTGATGTCATCAGCAGTGAATTGCGGGTTCGCAAGTTATAGTTAGCTCAACTAACTATAATGGGCGAATTTCTCTGGTTTTATGAGTCAAATGTCCAACTAACTATACGTTCCCTGAAACCTATGGGTTTTTAATTAATTTCAAAGGTGTTTTAAATGCTAATTCCTAACTATAACATCTGTAAAACCTATTGTGAATTTTCGTAATATTTTGTAACGCTATTATCCTTTTTTAAATTTTAAACATTATGTAATGTTTTATATCTCCCCCCAAAAATATGTTGTTTTTTTGGGGGAGAAAACTGGAGTCCGCACCAGTAGTGTGCCAAGCTCCATCAGAATGTGAACCCTATCCGCCATATTGCTAAACTCGTAAAAATTACGCATTTTGTATCCGACGGATTTGTGGCACTGCATCCTGCGTAACATCATATACGTATGAGATCACGCCTGCTGCTAATTTGGTATGCGATAGGTACGCAGTACCAAGCCATGCGCTATATCATGTACATATGAGGCCACGTCCGCTACAATGCATATGCAACAAGTGCACACTGCCAGGCCCTGTGTTACGTCATAGACGTATGGTGTCGATTCGGGTGCTCCATTACCTAATTTTTTTTTATGTCTCAAAACTATATCTAAATAGGTTTAAAGTTTATATGGGAGCAAGCGATAATCTAACATATTTCAAACATTTTTATATTTCTAACTGTAATAAACTTATATTATGATACATATGTTTTCTCAAAATCTCGTCGAGTGCGGCCTCCTTGCCCTCGGTGCGCGATTGCCATGTGAACCTAAAAAAGCATTTGATTGGCTCATAACATTTCCCATTGCAACAGTTGGAGGACCCCACCCATTTTAGTAATTCTCTCTACAGCGCTTGATAAGTGACACCTATTCTGCTTAGAGAGCTTTTTTGAAAAGTTTGTCGCTGTGTACACATATCTTATACTACACACAACATGGAACGATCATCTTGATCAATATTCATGGTCTGTACAGTAGCCTTCCACATGTGATGGCCATGCATCTGAAACATTACATCAAAAAACAAATGTGTCTTACAAGAAGCCCCTGGTGTGTGTGTGTGTGCACATTATTGTGCTGCCTTTCGGCCTGGGTATTGGTGGCTCAAAAGTGTATCATCAGCCAGCGGCAGAGTGCACATCCTAGATCACATGTGACAAACAGTAAAGAGTAATGTGTAGATTTGTGTTGCAGTGTTTACCAGTATAGTAGTGTGTCATAGGTGAGTCTTTCAGATTCACGTTTGACATGCATTGCATGACTGTAATGAGCGTTATCACTGTGTATGACGTAGCCTCACTTCTGAGCCTCCCTCCATCCAAGCACAATTACATGTGTGCGCTTCGCGATAGCAACACTTTCAATAATACCGCACACCATTGACATGCGTGTCTGCGCATATCCACAAGCTTGACAACGGCATGAGATGTTGGCCAGTCAATGTGTTCGGACACCATCTCATTAGAAATAGTTGCCGCCCTCCCGGTACATGCTACATTATTGTAAATTGTGGATTGTGCGACGTCAAAACTGCAACATGGACACACACATAAGTACACTTCCTGGCCGAGCAGGAACTGAACAATGCCCAGGTCCACAAAATAATTGTTTATCATCAAGTTTTAGGGCACCACTCCAATCATATACAGTCAATTACAATTTTTCAGAGTCCACATCCAATTAAGAAGTCTTGATATTTTCTCAATTCGTTTTTTATTTTCTTGTACTCAAAAGAATCATCAGCCAACGCGTTTCGTTCTGACCACCAGAACTTCTTCAGGGCTGGAATAATCAAACATACATAAAGACAAACTGTCACATAGATATATATAAAACTACATATAAAATTGTACATACAACCATATAAATACATATAAAAACATATAACATATGTGTATGTTAAAAACACGACCATGACATTACATGACAATAGATTTGCTGTGTGTGTAATTTGTACAGGATTACAACCTCATTTCTCTTTTAACAATCAGAAGTTTCTCAATTATTCCTAAGACACTGGACTCTTACTACATGAATTGGTAATTTCAAGATGTAAAATATTACTATAAAAAATTATAATGCAACATTACGACAATCGAAGATTCATACAAAACAGAAAAAAGGTGGGGAAAAAGAGGAGTCTCTGCATACCGTGTATAATTGTAGAAAACACCAACAGTGAATGCCACTGATATGTATAGGATCCTTCCAAACAGCAAAAATATTCCAATTAAGATATCTGGATAAGTATAACTAAAAAGAAAAAATATATAAACAACCAATCACAAAGAGCATAATACCAACAGCCATGAGGTAAGCGATAAGTTGGAACAACTCATTCATGTCCCCAAGGCGGGCGACCATGAAGTGTACATAATGATGCATTTTTCAACAAACTAGGTAACAAATGACCATATACACCTATATCTGGTGTCAAGTCAAAGAGGATTTCCAGATTATACCATTGAGAAAGTAACATACATGTATATGGGTTCCCTATGATCTTAGCCCCAAACGTGGTGCACATATATAAATAATGGCCAGCGGCAGAGTGCACATCCTAGATCACATGTGACAAACAGTAAAGAGTAATGTGTAGATTTGTGTTGCAGTGTGCTCTGTTGTCAGGCTTTACCAGTATAGTAGTGTGTCACATGTGAGTCTTTCAGATTCACGTTTGACATGCATTGCATGATTGTAATGAGCGTTATCACTGTGTATGACGTAGCCTCACTGCTGATCTTCCCTCCATCCAAGCACAATTACATGTGTGCGCTTCGCGATAGCAACACTTTCAATATTACCGCACACCATTGACATGCATGTCTGCGCATACCCACAAACTTGACAACGACATGTGATGTTGGCCAGTCAATGTGTTCAGACAGCATCTCATTAGAAATAGTTGCCGCCCTCCCGGTACATGCTACATTATTGTAAATTGTGGATTGTGTGACGTCAAAACTGCAACATGGATACACACATAAGTACACTTCCTGGCCGAGCAGGAACTGAACAATGCCCAGGTCCACAAAATAATTATTCACACCCCTACGCTGGCATGGCATACGCAAGCCCAGCCCACTTTGCATACGTAAAAATAGGATAATGAAGACGTCACATGTCCCAGTTCTTCCACATTGCCGCAGGTGATATAGCCACATCCACCTCACATATCACAATGCGCAATAAAAAAAAGGAATCCATGAGGTGTACACCATCCTGACAATCAAAACTACATCAGAATTGGGAACCTTGCTGGCCGTAGTGTTTGGACACACAACAATGACAGCAGGTGAGCAGTGTGGCCTGGGTGCACAGGGGCTGCAATTGAGCGCGGTGCAGCGGGACGGGTAGGGTGAATCAGCGTGGGTGCGCAGGTGCGAACAAGCAATGTTGCCGTGCGTAATGATGTGATCTCTGACCTCATTCAGTCACATCTCTGTCTCATTTTAAGGACCTGCTAGACCGCACTGTAGGCCTGAGCCAGCGGGCAGCGCTGCCCTACAGACATGTGGCGTTGGCTTTTGGGGAGCTGATTACTAAGTGTACTTGGCCACAGGCTTCCGCCACTGCATTACAAGCGTACATTACGCTTATAGCATGCGCTCTGTTCCTTTGTATGTGAACGTTGGCATAACATATTATTATTTAACCTTCTGTATTCTCGTGCACTCCAGCTCCTCTTTGAACGATGATTACCACTAACAGTTGGTAGATCATACTTCAAGAACGAAGGATACACTCAACTGCCCCCCAACTCCGGGACGTCATCAACGCCTCCTTCAACACCGCCACCTTCCCGTAAAGCTGGAAGCACGCCGAGCTCAGCACCCTCCTGAAAAAACCAACAGCGGACCCCACCGACCTCAAGAACTTCCGCCCCATCTCGCTCCTCCCTTTTCCGGCCAAAGTCATCGAGAAGACCGTCAACAGACAGCTGGCCGCCTTCCTCGAGACAAATGGATCCCTCGACCACTCACAGTCCGGCTTCCGAGCCAACCACAGCACGAGACCACCCTCATCGCAGCCACTGACGACATCAGATCCCTGCTCGACAACGGGGAAACAGCGGCCCTCATCTTCCTGGACCTCTCCGCAGTATTCAACACTGTCTGCCACCGCACCCTAGTGCAGTGCCTCAGCAACATTGGAATCCAAGAGAAGGCACTGGAGTGGATCATCTCATTACTCGCCAGAAGAACCCAGAGAGTCTGCCTCCCCCTGTTCAGATCCGAGGCCACCAAAGTCATCTGCGGCGTACCACAGGGATCATCACTCAGCCCCACCCTCTTCAACATCTACATGAGCAACCTCTCAGCCATCGCATGCCAACACAACCTCAACATCATCTCCTACGCCGACGACACCCAGCTGATCCTCTCCCTCACCAACGACCCAGCCACCGCCAGAACCAGCCTACACAAAGGGATGAGAGACGTCGCCGAGTGGTTGAATCTGAACTCAGATAAGACGGAAGTCCTCATCCTGGGGTCATCGTCCTCCGCCTGGGACGACTCCTGGTGGCCTCCGGCCCTGGGCACCGCACCCAAGCCAACGGACCACGCACGTAACCTGGGCTTCATCCTGGACTCCTCCCTCTCGATGACCAGACAAGTCAACGCCGTCTCATCATCGTGCTTCAACACCCTGCTCATGCTCCGAAAGATCTTCTGATGGATCCCCACCGAAACCAGGAAGACGGTCACCCAGGCACTCGTCACAAGCCGACCGGACTACGGAAACTCCCTCTACACCCGAACCACAGCCAAACTCCAGAGAAGACTCCAACGCATCGAGAACGCCTCCGCATGACTTATCCTGGACATCCCCCGACACTGCCACATCTCCGGCCACCTGAGAGACCTGCACTGGCTCTCCGTCAGCAAGTGGATCACGTTCAGACTAAGCATGGGCGGAAAATCCGTTACGCTCGCGAATTTTGCGGATTTTCTGTAAATTTGCAATTCGCGAACGCTCGCGAATTTACCGAAAATCCGCAAATTCGCACGCAGCGGATTTTTTTTTCTTGGTGATACAATTTTGCGGCACGCGGCGTTCACTTACCGTCATTCAGCGTTTGCCGAGTTGCTTTTCTCGATATTTTGCGAGTGCTGCGCCATTTTGGATCTTGCTGCGAGATCCCGCGGGAGTTTGGCGACCGCGATTACGTCATCGTGCTCGCCACCTTGCACAGTGAGAGTTTGTCAACGCGAGTACGCCGTGATCACGTATCGCGGGAGTTCGCAATTGCGAACTCGTACATGCGGCGAGCAGCAACAATCTCGCACTGGCGAAAATACAAAATTTGCAATTCTGCACAAGAAATCCACCAGCAAGCAGCACAAACCTTCTGAAATTGATGAAAAAATCAGCACAATCCCATGCCATCCAGGCCCTCCATGATGTTTAAATTCAAGACACCCCACAGAAAGACTAGGCACATGCACCACTCACTAGCCCTGGTGAAAAGGCCACAACAACAGCCCAAAAAAACGAAAATCATAGAAAAATCAGCTTAATCCCAAGCCATCCAGGCCCTCCATGATGTTTTTATTAAAGAGACCCCACAGAAAGACTCAGTCCACCCACCACTGGGTACCCTTGGGCAAAAGGCCCCAACAACAGCCCAAAAATCGACAATTACAAAATTGTAGTTGCAGCAACTGTAATGCCCCAAACAAACTTACTTGTGAAATTTCTAATCCAAAAGTGATCCAAAGAAAGTCAAAAAGGCCTCAAATCCAAATATCCAGCAGCATCCACAAAAAGTAATCCTTCCAGCTCCAGATCTAAATGGAAAGTGACCAGGAGATGGACAAAGCACTGGGAGGAGCCTGCTGGACAGGAACAGGAAGTTGGAGACTGTGGGGCACTTCCTTCCTCCCACTCCCCCCACCCCAAAATGGACTCCTTGCAAAAAAAGTGCAGGCAAATGTCAACCTGAGGAGTTATTCTGATAAAAATCATCATTTTCGGAAGGTCTATGCTGCTTGCGAGTGCAAGATTGTTGCTGCTCGCCGCATGTACGAGTTCGCAATTGCGAACTTACACCGCACGCAGCAAAATTGTATCACCAAGAAAAAAAAATCCTCTGCGTGCGAATTTGTAGATTTTCGGTAAATTCGCGAACGTTCGCGGATCGCGAATTTACTGAAAATCCGCAAAATCCGTGAGCGGAACGGATTTTCCGCCCATGCTTAGCCCAGGGGTACTGAGTGGTGCATAGGCCTAGAGGCTCTTTTAACCTGAAAAAGAGAAACAAACAGACAGGTATACAATACACTTGAATATCGTATAAATGTGTTTACGGGGGCACCAGAGTTAACAGTAGTTTAATCTTCTGGGTCTCTGAATTTCAGATTTATCTGGTATAGGGTAGAGAAGGAACCGTGTTGGGCAGAGGACCGAGGAACTCGATAGAGCGACTGGTGTTAAGAAAAATAGCCCAGTTGATGTCAAGGGACCAAAATTATACAGAATAATATCTATCCACCGTGAAGTGTACAAATTCATTACATATGGCTGTACCATACTGGGAGTCAAGATAAAAGTGTTCTATTAGGAAGGGTCACAGGGCTCACACGATATTTTTCTCTTTTAGTCTCCAGGTTATTTAAGGTGATGGCTAGGAGAAACATTAGGTGTTGTCATGTGACCACAGAGTTAACGCAAGTTGATTGTTTTCAAAAACTACTCGTGTTTAGTAAAGATAGGGTTCACGCAAACTATGAAGGAGGAATTGGCGTACTATAGGTATTGTGGGCCACTCGATTAGAAGAGCGGTTTATGAGATTACAGGCACTCACAGCTGACATTACGTATATTCGAGTGTATTGTATACCTGTCTGTTTGTTTCTCTTTTTCAGGTTAAAAGAGCATGATTGGTCAATGATTACCTAATAAGTAAGCAACCCCAGTATACTACACAAATGGTGTAAGTAACGGTTAAATGTTTGTATGTCTGTTTAGTCCTGACGAAAGCCCCGTAGACTCTGTTGAGCCATAGGGGGCTGAAACATGTTGACACAACTTTCAATGTTATACTTTTAGATCCAGTCACACGATCTAGTACAAGTACCGCTTACATTTTATTTTTTAGATCCACACCAACCAATAAATACTTCTGGTGTTGACCTATTTTTAACTCACACCTTTCACTCGCCCTTACTTTGTGGGGGCATCTTTTCATTTTTTCATCTCTGGACACTGCAAATCTAGACCAGAGGAGCCTCTGGATGAGGCAGGCACCCAGCGCGTCCTATGGTATCCAATGATAACTGCCACAACTACAATGTGGGGTGGATGAAAGATATATACCGCAATACCGACAAACATTGAGTTTTTGAGGATACCATAGTCATTCTATCCAAAAGTTTAGAATTGTAACAAGTGTCCATTTTCGGTACCTGATTGCCTCCATACCTACCTTGGGGAAACAAATGGACACTCATTCCTCCTCCCTACTTTTTTGATTACTAAAAATGATGCATAGGCCTAGTCTTTCTGTGGGGTGTCTTGAATTTAAACATCATGGAGGGCTTGGGATTGTGCTGATTTTTCTGTGATTTTCGTTTTTGGGGGCTGTTGTTGTGGCCTTTTCACCAGGGCTAGTGAGTGGTGCATGTGCCTAGTTTTTTTGTGGGGTGTCTTGAATTTAAACATCATGGAGGGCATTGGATTGTGCTGGTTTTTCTGTGTTTTTTCAATTTATTTGGGGTGTATAACTGAACTGATGTCTTCAATTGCTTTTAGGTGCACAAGACTCAAGAGAACCACCAGTGCCAGGAAGAAGTCCTGCAGCGGTGTGTGTGCAGCATAACGCCACGCGACGTCACGTCTGGCCACAGACAACTCTGCAACTCATGCAACTACGGCCTGCTGTTCTGACCTGCTCTGAAGAAGATGGTCCCAAAAAAAGTTCCCCGTAGCTCTTCTTGCAAGAAAGTTGCCAGTAAGGAGCAGAAGAAGCAAGTTACCAAGGAGACTGGTGTGCCGCCCGCCACGTTTTTTGGGAGTAAAAAAAAAAAGTACGCCTGCAGCAGCAGCGGGATCTGCTAGGGACCAAGCTGGGAGCAGCACCCCCGCTCCATTGGGCTCAGTGCCACCACCACGCCAACTTAAGTCCAAGCCCTTGAGTGCTGCAGAGGCACTTAGTCTAGTTGTTCAATCACCATCGACCAGTGATGTTGACTCATCGCAAGAAAGTAGCAGCAATGTCCCTGAATCAACACAGGTTGTTGTAACTCATCTGACGAGTGTTGAACAACCACAGCCGCAACAACATCCACATGTGCAAGTACAAGCCCAAGTACCCAAGTACATGTGGAAGGAGAGGCAGCGCAAGGAGATGCGCAAGCAGAGGTGCATGGAGGGTCACAAGTGCCCACAATAGTTGTTCCTCCCGAAGTAGGGGCACATCAGGAAATCGACAATCAAGCCGAGGTATCATTTGAGGAAGCCACTCCTCCTGATGATCATTCATTGTCTTCCACATCCCTAGCAAGGAAAAGATCAAGGGTGGTTTCTACATCTTCTTCAAGCCCACCTCCTTCTGATGATATGGATGAAAATTGGGAACCACCACGGCCGTCTGAGAGTGAGGCACACCATGATCTGACAAAGGTACTTAAGCGTAAAAGGAAGGTCGTCGAAAAACTCATAGTTATGGAGTGTGATGAGGCTCAACAAGAAGTGGCGGATACTGCTGCTGATGAAGGCTCTCACGATGACGACCCAGTCATCATAAAGGTCACTGCAGCCCCAGCGGGCATGCAGCAAACAGACATTTTGACCCTAGCCCGAGAAGCTGCTGAGCGTGATGATGATGTCGACGAGGAGGCAATGGAAACACAACAATCATTGGAGTTAACTAGTACTCCAACACGTACCGCTTCCATATTTCTTCCTCGCCAGAAGGGACCTCCATCCACCTCGACCTCAATTAGTGGTGGTGAAAGTGCACAACGTACTAAAGTTTGGCAATCCACATCCTCCACTTCATCTGGCATTAGCAGCATGACCACCGCCACCAGTATCGCCGCCTCCTCCGGCCCCCACAGACAATTCAAGTCCCCAGATTGGGACTTCTTTAGTGTTTGCCCAAAAAGGGAAAACTTCGCCATTTGTAGCATTTGTAAGGTTGCAGTTAGTCGTGGTAAGTTTGGTACCAACTATGGTACCGGAGGCCAGAGAGGTCATCTTAAGAGACAGCACACTGTCCAATGGCTTGCGCACCTACAGGCGATCAAGGAAGCCCGAATTGCACGTAATGAAAACATTGATGTTTCATCTGATGATGACGAGGAGGAAGAAGACGTGTCAAACACTTCACTTACACCCAGTATCCCTGTCAGCAGCACACCCCATTTGAGCCACACTAAGAGTGTGGGAGAGAGTGAGACATCAATGCGAAAAAGTTCATCAGGGAGCGTAACTGGGTCGAAGAAATCAAAATCATCATCCCGTAAATGCTTGGTCCAGGGCAACATTAAAAAGATGTTGTTTACAGAACCGCAATATGAACGCAACCACCCACTGACGCGTCTGTATAACACTAAGCTGGCTAAAATGCTAGCTCTGGACCTTCTCCCTTTTTCTTTTGTAGAAGGGGTTGGTTTTCTAGAATTAGTGGCAGCGCTCTGCCCTAAATGGAAGGTTCCTAGCCGGTTCTATTTTGCCAGAGTTGCGGTTCCAGCACTACATGAAGATGTGCTGGAGGTGATTGGGGCAGCTTTGCAGAAGAGTGCTGTTCACACTATACATCTGACAACAGACATGTGGACCAGTGGCGCAGGCGCTGATTACATGTGCATCACTGTACACTGGGTCTCTTTTTCAGGGGTTAAAGCAAAGCTAAACGCAGGTGTTGACCCGGACCAAGTTTTTAAAGCTGCTCGGAAACATGCAACACTAGCCATGTTTGGTTTGGAGACACGTCACACAGCACAAAACATTTTGGATGAGTTTAACACAAAGGTCCTTCACTGGCTGTCCCCAAAAAAACGCCAGATTGGTTATGTTTCCACGGATAATGGCGCCAATGTAGTTAAGGCCATAGAGCTGGGTCACTATTTCAGAGTGCCGTGTTTGGCGCACTGTATAAACCTGGTTGTTAAAAAATTCTTGAGTGATAAAGACAGTCTAGCGTATGAGGTAGTGGACACCTGCCAAAAAATGTGCAACCATTTCAGCCATTCTTTTAAGGCCCGGAAACATCTGAGGAGCCTGCTACATGAACGTCGAATGCCAGTGAAAGCACTCATCCAGGAGGTGGCAACACGTTGGAACTCAACCTTCTACATGCTTGAGCGTCTGTATGAGCAGTATACGGTACTCGATCACTATTTCTTAAAACAGGGTACAGCTCAGAAGGACCTGAGGATGGGTGCGGCGCAATGGGACATAGTAAAAAGCCTGACAGACATGCTTTGTCCTTTTGAGGTCTTCACGCGTGCTGTCAGCAAGGAGGACTGTAATTTGGGAAAAGCTATCCCATTGTTGTACATGCTGGAGCACCAACTGAAGGAGGTGTCCTCTGTGTTTCAAAAAGATGAAAAAAACCAAGACCCTTTTGTTTTGGCGGAGAAATTATTAGAGCGCCTACAAGGTGATGAACGTCTTAAAATGATCCACTCAGAACAGCATTACATTTGTGCTACTATTCTGGATCCACGCTACAAAAAGGCGTTGGCAGGCCGAGCATTCTTTCCTTTTCCTGATGAAGATGTTACAAAGTACAAACGTTGGCTAGCCTTGTCAGCCAAGAGGTTTGAAAGAGAACGCCAGAAAATTTAAGGAAAAGGCAGTACATCAGCATCAGCATCAGCAGGCCATCCCCAGTCAAAGCAATCCACTTCTGCACCTGTGGCTGTGACACAAGTGACCTCTCAGCCGTTAAAGACACCGGCAACCGGATCATCTGCACCAGACACAACAGTAACATTGGATGCTGAAGAGGATTGGCTAACTCGGCTTGGGTTTGGTTCTCAAAAGGTCACAGCAAAAGCTAAGCAAAGTGGAGGAACCTTGGAGGACCTTGAGTCGATGGTGCAGGACTATCTGAATGACTCAACAGAGGTCTTTGTTAATGCTGACCCATTGGCGTATTGGCATGGGAAAAAAGAATTGTGGCCACAGCTCTCCAACCTGGCTTTAAACTACTTGTCTTGCCCACTCGCAAGCGTGGTTTCTGAACGTGTTTTTAGTGCTGCTGGTGGCATTGTAACTCCCAAACGGAGCCGCCTCTCGCCCAAAAATGTGGAGAGGTTAACAATGATCAAGATGAATCAGCACCTCATACCACCAGATTACAAAGTACGAGAAAGCACGCCAGATGAAGACGAGGTGGACAGCAACGTAGATGAGGGAATTTCTTCTCTGTTAGATGACACTGAGCTCACCCTGCCTGAATTCGCAGAGTATGATGACGAAGCCTTATTCTTATTCCTGGACCCTGACACCGAGCCCTGAAAATGAGACAATGAATCAATAACTTTCTTTTTCGTCCTTATTCACTTTTATTCCTGTGTGTCTGTCTTTCTTTGTTGTGCACAGTTAATATAATTCAAACTTTAATCACCTAGTCACAAAAACAAGCCCATCAGCAGAACTGTCTTCACTTGTTTGCTTATTGATTTGAAGGTGCCGCAGTCTGCATTCCTCAGGTTCACAAGTTCAGAAGAACATGCTCCTCTATCCTCCTCCTCCAGACTCCTATTTCCATCAAAGCAGAGGGCTGGTTTACGCCCAATGAAGAAAGACTCAGCACTTGTGGGGGTGTTCTACTTCTTTGCGCGTGAGTTGACGGCTCTGGGGCCATTGCTGGGAAGCTCTAATACCGGATAAAAGTGGTTTGGACCAAATCGGAGGGGGGATTTTTTTTGTGTTTTTGCTGACTTGCTTGCCTTTGAGGTGCTCTTTGGGGGGGTTCCGGGTGTTTGTGGGTGAGTTTTGGGGTCTGGGAGCACTGCTGGGACAGTCTAATCTTGATTGCATTTGCTTTTCAGGAAATCTGTGATGGAAAACGGGAGTTATGGCCTAGCTGCACAGTGCGTTTGGACCGAAGGCCGAGAAATATTGTAAGTATGAGATTTTCCTTTTTGGCTGTTTGGGGGTGTTGTGATTTTTGGCGGATGGGTTGGCGGGTCTTGGGGCATTCCTGGGAAGGTCTAATACTGGATAGAAGTGGTTGGGACAAAATCCACGCTGAATTTTTTTTTGCTATTTCTGATATTTTGCTCAATGTAGCGTTTTCGGGGGCCTGTTTGGGGGGCTTCCTGGTGTTTGTGGGTGGGTTTCGGGGTCTGGGAGCACTGCTGGCTATGGATAATTTCGTTTTCAAGAGGTTTGAAGCAAATCCATGGTGGCAGAGGGGAGTTAGGGCCTAGCTGCAGAGCGCGCGCGGAGTGATTTGGGAAATTGGCAAGAAAATAACTAAGTCCCCATTTTTGTACTTTTGCTTTTTGGCTGTTTGGGGGTCTTCTACTAGTTTTTTCCTGGGTTGATGGCTCTGGGGCCATTGCTGGGAAGCTCTAATACCGGATAAAAGTGGTTTGGACCAAATCGGAGGCGGAAATATTTTTGTGTTTTTGCTGACTTGCTTGCCTTTGAGGTGCTCTTTGGGGGGGTTCCGGGTGTTTGTGGGTGAGTTTTGGTGTCTGGGAGCACTGCTGGGACAGTCTAATCTTGATTGCATTTGCTTTTCAGGAAATCTGTGGTGGAAAACGGGAGTTATGGCCTAGCTGCAGCTGAAGTAGTTGTGATTCAAGCAAAAACTGGTCATAGATAACAACATCTTATTGTGTTCCAGAAATTCCATTGGTCGCTGGCCCAGATAGAATTGAATGGCTCTCATTCCGTCTGCATGCACAATACTGGTATATAAAGATGTTACATCAAGTGTTATCAACTAGAAATTTTCATCCCATACAACATCATTGATTTTTCTCAAAAAGTCACTTGAATCTTGGATGTATGATGGGAGTGCTGAGACGTATTCTTGCAGGAATGAATCTATGTAAGCAGTAGTGTTTTCCAACAATCCCCCACATGCAGAAATTATTGGTCTACCGGGTGGTTTGTCGGCATTCTTATGTATTTTGGGGATACGCTATATTACAGGGGTGATGGGATGGTCCTTTTTGAGAAATTTAAACTCATCCATGCTGATTAATCCAGACGAACGCCAGCCCATCAGCATTGAGTAAAAATCAGATTGAGCTTTTTTCACCACCCCAATGTCACAATGCTTATAACAGTTTACATCATTCAATTGTAGGAATGCTTCTTCCATATATAATTTTCTAGGCCAGAGAACGACGTTGCCGCCTTTATCAGATTGTCTGACTATCATGTTGCCATCTTTTTGAATCTTTTTGACCAGTTTAAAATACTCATTATTGCACCTCTGATAGCGTTGCTTGGTTTTCACTGTTTTTGCATACAATGTCTTAACCTCCTTTGTGGTTGCATCATGAAAAATGTCAATATTGTCATAAGGCATAAGAGGCATATACGTGGAACGCGGTTTGAATTTGGTCAGCCTACCCTTGTTGGTAATTGGTTCCTCCTGTGTATTTTATGAAGAGGTATGTTACAATCTCAAAGCCTCCATGTCTTGCATTAGGGCAGAGGTCTTCAAACTTTTTGATGCCGAGACCCCCTTGTAAAACCTTTTTAGGGGTAAGGACCCCCTTCCGACAAAAGTTTCTAGAAACTGGTACTCCTCATCATCAACTTTTGACAACCATAAATGCACCTCTTAGACCTCATCACATCCATCCATCATTCATCCACCCACACTTTCACACATTCATGCATCCATCCATTCATCCATCCATCCATCCATCTATCCTTCATCCATCCACCCTTTCATCTTTCCATCCATACATCCATCCTTTACCGATCCACCCATCATTCATCAACCCACCTTTTCACACATCCATCCATCCATCATTCATCATGCAACCTTGTATCCATCCATACATACATCCACCCTTTTATCCTCTCATCCTTCCATCCATACATCCATCATTCATCCATCCACCCTTTCATTCATCCACCCACCCTTTCCTACTTCCATCCACCCATCATTCATCCCCCCACCTTTTCACACATCTATCCATGCATCATTCATCCATGCAACCTTTTATTCATCCATACATCCATCCATCCTTCATCCGTCCACCCTTTCATCCTTCCATCCACCCTTTCTCCCATCCATCCATCCTTCATCCGTCCACCCTTTCATCCTTCCATCCATACATCTATCCTTTATCCATCAATCCTTCACCCATCCACCCTTTCATCCTTCCATCCATACATCCATCCTTTATCCATCCACCCTTCCATCCATCCACCCATCATGCATCCATCCATCATTCATCCATGCAACCTTTTATCCATCCATCCATCCACCCTTTCATCCTCCCATCTATACATCTATCCATCATTCATCCACCCTTTCATCCATCCATCCATCATTCATCCCCCACCTTTTCACACATCCATCCATGCATCATTCATCCATGCAACCTTTTATCCATCCATACATCCATCCTTCATCCATCCATCCATCCACCCTTTCATCCATCCACCCATCATTCATCCCCCCACCTTTTCACACATCCATCCATGCATGCATCATTCATCCATGCAACCTTTTATCCATCCATACATCCATCCTTCATCCATCCACCCTTTCATCCTTCCATCCATCCATCCTTTATCCGTCCACCCTTTCATCCATCCATCCATCATTCATCCCCCACCTTTTCACACATTCATCATTCATCCATGCAACCTTTTATCCATCCATACATCCATCCACCCTTCCTTCCATCCATCCACCCTTGAGACCCTACGCGCGCTCTAAAAATGTCATTGATTGATTGATTGATTGATCCATCCTTCATCAGTCAACCCTTTCATCCTTCCATCCATCCACCCTTTCATCCATTCATCCACCCTTTCATCCTTCCATCCATCCATCCTTTATCCGTCCACCCTTTCATCCATCCATCCATCATTCATCCCCCACCTTTTCACACATTCATCATTCATCCATGCAACCTTTTATCCATCCATACATCCATCCACCCTTCCTTCCATCCATCCACCCTTGAGACCCTACGGGTATGTAGCGCGCTCTAAAAATGTCATTGATTGATTGATTGATTGATCCATCCTTCATCAGTCAACCCTTTCATCCTTCCATCCATCCACCCTTTCATCCATTCATCCACCCTTTCATCCATCCATCCCTCATCAGTCAACCCTTTCATCCTTCCATCCATCCATCCACCCTTTCATCCATCCATTCATCCTTCATCCGTCTACCCTTTCATCCATACATCTATCCTTCACCCATCTATCCTTCACCCATCCACTCTTTCATCCTTCCATCCATACATCCATCCTTCATCCATCCACCCTTTCATCCATCCATTCACCCATCATTCATCCACCCATCTTTTCACAAATCCATCCATCCATCATTCATCCATGCAACCTTTTATCCATCCATACATCCTTCATCCATCTACCCTTTTATCCTTCCATCCATCCACCCTTTCATCCGTCCACCCTTTCATCCGTCCACCCTTTCATTCATCCGTCCACCCTTTCATTCATCCGTCCACCCTTTCATTGCATTCATCCGTCCACCCTTTCATCCATACATCCTTCATCCTTACATCCATCCATCCACCCATCATTCATCCACCCACCTTTTCTGTGCCTCTCTCATTGGGGGGGGGGGGTTATTATCTCTCTGCGTCTTTTTCCTTCTTTCCCGATCATGGGAGGGCATCTCTGTGCATTCCTGCTGGGGGGTGGGGGACGTGTCACGGGACCCACAGCTCCAGGCGCGCAATATCTATTGACCCCAACACCCCCCCACTTCCCCTCCTCCCCCAGCTCGAAACGGCTTCAGGGACACACACAGTCACACCCGAGTACTTGACAGGTCTTTAAAAGACCTTTTACTTGTTAATGAGGCTTTGATGTTTCACACCTCGGTGTGAATTAGGCCTCCACCGTGAGCACCCTCGATCAGCCCAAGCCAGGAACTGCAGTCTGACAGAATCTGAGACCCCCTTCCAAGGACTCCACGACCCCCCTGGGGGTCGCGCCCCACAGATTGAAGACCTTTGCATTAAGGGGACATCATTCACAGCAATCCCAATTGAAATTGGCATCACATCAGATCTCACAGCTGTGTTACGTGACATACTGTTAACAAAGTGCTTCTGCGACTTTAACTTGCGTGTAAATTTGAAAAGATCTATTCTTGTGTTGGCATAGGTAAAGTCACTCGGTGGGCTGAAGGACAAACCTATCGACAAAATTCGAATTTCCAAATCAGTAAGAACAGTATTTGTGAGATTAATCACAGATAAACCAGTCTCAGATGAAATAGACAAATTGCTTACTTCTTTTTGTTGGTGTTCCAGCGTCTGTTGTAATTTCTTTACTTTGGTTTTGCGCCTAATGTTGCATTTACGGCGTTCTCGTCACTTTCTGTTTGCGCTTTTGCTTGTGGTAAAATCCTGGGGCGCAACATATCCCTTCTGTCCTGGCGAATACAGTCCAGTTCTTGAGCCAGGGTGTACAGGGTAAACCCCAAACGTGCACTCCTCTTGCTGCATACAGAGGCCCCTGCATCACAAGCTGGCCACGGAGAATCTGACTTCTGCTTCTGCGGGTTTTTGTGTTTTTCGAGGTATCGAGTGAATCCTGCTTTCCGATATTTCACTTCGAAGCGCATTACCCTTGCAACACTCACTGGGACTGAGTGGATTCCTGGGGCATGTAGTTCCTACGAACTGCGTCCGAGTGAGCTACCATGAGGGAAGGGGGCGGAGTGGACCTCCACCAATGGGGGAAAGGGCAGGATGGACTTAATCAGGTGTTCTCATTGCCTCCTGAACACTAACAGGCATCAGAGGAAGGCCGACAGAGGCCGAAATGCATTATGCCACGTTTGAAATAAAAGCATTTCCAAATCGTCCCCCGCTGTGGCTTTCGCTCTTTCTGTTCGAGGAGTTGTGGGAATATATATATATATATATATGTATACATATATATATACATATATATATATATATATATATATATATATATATATATATATATATATATATATATATATATATATATATCACACCAACACTTCCTCCCTCAAGAAAGATTACCACGGACACCTCACATGGATTGCAGAAAGTTTAATCATTCAACTGCACAGCAACGCGTTTCGACTTTACGTCTTGATCACGCTAAAGAAGCTACACAGTGACCATACTTTAATATACTGTTTGTGAATAAACATCAACAAAGGACTTACACCATGGTGAAAAAAAGTGAAAAAAGTGATACATAGTGGTTCCGCCATTTTAGCCTAGTCACAAGTATATACAAATGTTATGTTATGTTAAAAAAATTTATACCGCGCACGTACACCGAGACGGTTTCTTGGCGCTCATAACAAACATAGCTAGTCAGGGCAGAAGAGTTACTCAAAAGCCACCTTGAAAAGGTGGGTTTTCAGGGTTTTGCGGAACAACTCATATGAGGTAAAATGGCGAAAGGAAGAAGGAAGGGAGTTCCAG
Organism: Lissotriton vulgaris; assembly: GCF_964263255.1. Lineage (NCBI taxonomy): Eukaryota > Metazoa > Chordata > Amphibia > Caudata > Salamandridae > Lissotriton > Lissotriton vulgaris. The sequence continues at coordinate 23,033 of NW_028241628.1, forward strand.
TAGGAGGGGCCAAGGAAAGAGAAGCATAATCCTCCATGTTTTTTACGGCAGAATGATGGAGTGCAAAGAAGATTATCGACAGAAGACCGTAAGTTGCGTGTTGGAGAATATCGCTTAAGCTTGGAGGAAATGAACTCAGGGGCCTGGTTATGCAAAGATTTGAATAGGGTGCAGCCGAGCTTGAAGGAGCATCGTTTAGCCACTGGGAGCCAATGAAGGCTCCTCAGGAGGGGGGAGACGTGCTGGTGTTTGGGTTGGTGGTACACCAGGCGCGGGGCCTGGTTCTGGATCAGCTGAAATTTTTGTAGCTGATAGACAGGGATCCCCACATACAGGATGTTAGCAAAGTCAACTCTGGAGATGACCAAAGCCAGTATTACTAGTGTGAGTGCCTCTCTGGTTAGAAATCTGCAGATCTTGCGAATCCTGCGTAGCTGGAAAAAGCAGGATGATGTTACTGCTGAGATCTGAGATTTCATGGAAAGATCCTCCGAGATGATCACTCCCAGGCTTTTCACAGAGCTGACCGGGCAAGGGGGGAGACCCAAAGAGGGGGGCCAGTAGTTATCATCCCATGGATTGGTGGGACCACCCACCAGGACAAGTTCCGTTTTGGACGGATTCAGCTTGAGCTGGCTGTGAGCCATCCAGTCAGAGATGAGTAGCATGGTTGTTTGGAAGTTGAGGCGAGAGGAAGGTGTAGTGTCCAGAGGGAAAATCAGTTGTAAATCATCGGCATAATTGTATATTGTAGCGGAGGAATGGCAAAGAGAAGCCATGAGTGGTTGCATATAAAGATTGAAGAGGAGGGGGGAGAGAGCAGAACCCTGGGGAACACCACAAGTAAGGGGGAGAGAAGAAGCAGAGAAGGTGGAAAGGTGGACTGCCTGGGAGCGGTCTTGCAGGAAGGATCGAACCCAGTCAAGGGCAGTGCCCCGAATGCCAGCCTTTCTGACACGGTCGATCAAGATAGTATGATCGACCGTGTCAAAAGCCGCCGACAGGTCTAACAGTACGAGGGCTTGGGGGATGTTGTTGTCAGCCCCAGTTCTAAGTGTGTCCATCACAGCTGCAATCACCATCTCTGTAGAATGCAGGGGGCGAAAACCCGCCTGCTGGGGGTCAAGGAAAAAGGAAGTCTCAATAAAAGGGCTCAAACATTTAGTGACGTAGGTCTCTAAGATCTTTCCCAAAAAAGGGAGAAGAGAAATATCAACAATTTGAATCGTGCAGCGCCTTAGAAAGTCTGCTGGAAATGCATTTGCACAAATTATATAATCATTTCAAAAGGTATTATTGCATTATGCCCCAGTGGGCCAAAATTATAATAATGTAAGGTCCAAGCATCGAACGGCACGGAAGGTTTTGCCCCAGTGGGCAAGTTATTGCACGTCTCAATCCCCAAGAATGTCTTATTTAGGCACTTTTTTTACACATTTGTATTTATATTATAATGTATTATGTATAATTTATATATTGAGTGTAATGTTTGGGTGTGTGTATATATATGAATTGATTGATTTTAGCCGTCGTTTTAAATATTAGGGTAGCTTGTTTTATCCTGATGTTTGATGTGATAGCTTATTTTAGTCATGTCACCGATTCCCTCTTTTTAATAGATTGTTTTTATGGTGTGATTTTTTCTATATGTGCTACATTGTTAATGTATGATCATATCTTGTCTTGAATACTAAAGTATAACTCTGTTCGAATAGAGTTAAGATTTTTCCTCCCCTTACTACCTCATTGCAGTATAACCCTCCAGCACCAGCCACTTTATCTGTATTTGCACTTTGATTGCACGATGTCACTTTAAGGAAAAAATTATATATATTTTTTCTATTTGACACGAAGTCACTTTAAAATACAGGTGCAATAATATGGTTGAAGGTGAGAATGAATTAGTAGAACTAAATAATATCAAACGGTATTATATCCCCTTCTTCCGAGTTTTCAATGGCTGGTAAAATGTTCATTATGAATTCATTTCTTCTCTTTTTTGTAGGGTCCTTATAAATTAAGTTATTTTCTTTTTTGGATCTTTCTTTCTCTACTATCATGTAATAGTAGTGATTATTATTATTATTTTGTATTATGATTTAATACACGTTGGTGAGCACTGACTATGCACAACATTTATTAATGGATTTGATGGACAAAATTGACATATTTTTCTCATTACCAACTTGAAGAGTTAAAGGCATTTATGCTGTTATGTATCAAAATTGCAAAACTAAAAATACTCTTTCATATGAGAATTGAAGCTGCAAATGTATATACATAATTTTTTATACAATGTGACTACAGGATTAATTTATGTATTTATACAGCTATTAATTCACTTCTGTATTGGCATTATGAGAAAGTACAGGCAAATGTATTTACACATGTAGTATTTTGTTTATGTCCATCATTTTAACATGTGACTGCACGATATCACTTTAAAAAGGGCAAAAGCAATCTATATCGCCATGTGACCAAGGCCGCTGGGACGGCCGAAACGCGTCATGACTTTCTGGTTAATGGCTGAATAAATAAGATGCTGAGAAAAGCTGTTCCTTGCCTTGTGTTTCTTTAAGGGAGCGCTGCTGCGAGGTATTTGCAGAGATATATATATATATATATATATATATATATATATATATATATATATATATATATATATATCCAACACAAACCCCCTGAATCTTCGAGAGGACACTCTGCAACATCCCGCCCTCCGGCTCTGTGTTAGCAGTCCGCATTGCCTGCCTCACTCATTTTCCATGGCGACGCGTTTCGAAGCATTACAGCTTCTTCTTCATGGGCTGCCATCAAATCCTCACTTGAGACGCATTCATCACTTTTGAAGCATTTTATTCAAACAGTGCCTCCCTCAGGGGCGTGTCCTTTGTTACACGCACGCTGTGATTTGTGGGGCATGTAGTCTTCCAAATGCGTCAATGTTCATAACTTTAAGTAAGTTCAAGAGGTAAGATTCTGTTGTGGCAAAATTAATGGTGTTTGATTGACCTTTAGTAGGTGGTGGGGGTAGGGTTGCGGACTCACGTGCTGTCTGGATGCTGCACTGCAAGACGCTCCATTTTCCTTGGTAGTTGGAACTACAGTCCCTTTTGGCCAGCGATATGTTTTTCTCCAGCCAAAGGTGGTGCCACTCTCCGCAGCCGGGGCGACCGCGTGAAAAAATCCAACACAAACCCCCTGAATCTTCGAGAGGACACTCTGCAACATCCCGCCCTCTGGCTCTGTGTTAGCAGTCCGCATTGCCTGCCTCACTCATTTTCCATGCCGACGCGTTTCGAAGCATTACAGCTTCTTCTTCATGGGCTGCCATCAAATCCTCACTTGAGACGCATTCATCACTTTTGAAGCATTTTATTCAAACAGTGCCTCCCTCAGGGGCGTGTCCTTTGTTACACGCACGCTGTGATTTGTGGGGCATGTAGTCTTCCAAATGCGTCAATGTTCATAACTTTAAGTAAGTTCAAGAGGTAAGATTCTGTTGTGGCAAAATTAATGGTGTTTGATTGACCTTTAGTAGGTGGTGGGGGTAGGGTTGCGGACTCACGTGCTGTCTGGATGCTGCACTGCAAGACGCTCCATTTTCCTTGGTAGTTGGAACTACAGTCCCTTTTGGCCAGCGATATGTTTTTCTCCAGCCAAAGGTGGTGCCACTCTCCGCGGCCGGGGCGACCGCGTGAAAAAATCCAACACAAACCTCCTGAATCTTCGAGAGGACACTCTGCAACATCCCGCCCTCCGGCTCTGTGTTAGCAGTCCGCATTGCCTGCCTCACTCATTTTCCATGCCGACGCGTTTCGAAGCATTACAGCTTCTTCTTCATGGGCTGCCATCAAATCCTCACTTGAGACGCATTCATCACTTTTGAAGCATTTTATTCAAACAGCGCCTCCCTCAGGGGCGTGTCCTTTGTTACACGCACGCTGTGATTTGTGGGGCATGTAGTCTTCCAAATGCGTCAATGTTCATAACTTTAAGTAAGTTCAAGAGGTAAGATTCTGTTGTGGCAAAATTAATGGTGTTTGATTGACCTTTAGTAGGTGGTGGGGGTAGGGTTGCGGACTCACGTGCTGTCTGGATGCTGCACTGCAAGACGCTCCATTTTCCTTGGTAGTTGGAACTACAGTCCCTTTTGGCCAGCGATATGTTTTTCTCCAGCCAAAGGTGGTGCCACTCTCCGCGGCCGGGGCGACCGTGTGCAAAAATCCAACACAAACCTCCTGAATCGTCGAGAGGACACTCTGCAACATCCCGCCCTCTGGCTCTGTGTTAGCAGTCCGCATTGCCTGCCTCACTCATTTTCCATGCCGACGCGTTTCGAAGCATTACAGCTTCTTCTTCATGGGCTGCCATCAAATCCTCACTTGAGACGCATTCATCACTTTTGAAGCATTTTATTCAAACAGTGCCTCCCTCAGGGGCGTGTCCTTTGTTACACGCACGCTGTGATTTGTGGGGCATGTAGTCTTCCAAATGCGTCAATGTTCATAACTTTAAGTAAGTTCAAGAGGTAAGATTCTGTTGTGGCAAAATTAATGGTGTTTGATTGACCTTTAGTAGGTGGTGGAGGTAGGGTTGCGGACTCACGTGCTGTCTGGATGCTGCACTGCAAGACGCTCCATTTTCCTTGGTAGTTGGAACTACAGTCCCTTTTGGCCAGCGATATGTTTTTCTCCAGCCAAAGGTGGTGCCACTCTCCGCGGCCGGGGCGACCGCGTGCAAAAATCCAACACAAACCCCCTGAATCTTCGAGAGGACACTCTGCAACATCCCGCCCTCCGGCTCTGTGTTAGCAGTCCGCATTGCCTGCCTCACTCATTTTCCATGCCGACGCGTTTCGAAGCATTACAGCTTCTTCTTCATGGGCTGCCATCAAATCCTCACTTGAGACGCATTCATCACTTTTGAAGCATTTTATTCAAACAGTGCCTCCCTCAGGGGCGTGTCCTTTGTTACACGCACGCTGTGATTTGTGGGGCATGTAGTCTTCCAAATGCGTCAATGTTCATAACTTTAAGTAAGTTCAAGAGGTAAGATTCTGTTGTGGCAAAATTAATGGTGTTTGATTGACCTTTAGTAGGTGGTGGAGGTAGGGTTGCGGACTCACGTGCTGTCTGGATGCTGCACTGCAAGACGCTCCATTTTCCTTGGTAGTTGGAACTACAGTCCCTTTTGGCCAGCGATATGTTTTTCTCCAGCCAAAGGTGGTGCCACTCTCCGCGGCCGGGGCGACCGCGTGCAAAAATCCAACACAAACCCCCTGAATCTTCGAGAGGACACTCTGCAACATCCCGCCCTCCGGCTCTGTGTTAGCAGTCCGCATTGCCTGCCTCACTCATTTTCCATGCCGACGCGTTTCGAAGCATTACAGCTTCTTCTTCATGGGCTGCCATCAAATCCTCACTTGAGACGCATTCATCACTTTTGAAGCATTTTATTCAAACAGTGCCTCCCTCAGGGGCGTGTCCTTTGTTACACGCACGCTGTGATTTGTGGGGCATGTAGTCTTCCAAATGCGTCAATGTTCATAACTTTAAGTAAGTTCAAGAGGTAAGATTCTGTTGTGGCAAAATTAATGGTGTTTGATTGACCTTTAGTAGGTGGTGGGGGTAGGGTTGCGGACTCACGTGCTGTCTGGATGCTGCACTGCAAGACGCTCCATTTTCCTTGGTAGTTGGAACTACAGTCCCTTTTGGCCAGCGATATGTTTTTCTCCAGCCAAAGGTGGTGCCACTCTCCGCGGCCGGGGCGACCGCGTGCAAAAATCCAACACAAACCCCCTGAATCTTCGAGAGGACACTCTGCAACATCCCGCCCTCCGGCTCTGTGTTAGCAGTCCGCATTGCCTGCCTCACTCATTTTCCATGCCGACGCGTTTCGAAGCATTACAGCTTCTTCTTCATGGGCTGCCATCAAATCCTCACTTGAGACGCATTCATCACTTTTGAAGCATGTTATTCAAACAGTGCCTCCCTCAGGGGCATGTCCTTTGTTACACGCACGCTGTGATTTGTGGGGCATGTAGTCTTCCAAATGCGTCAATGTTCATAACTTTAAGTAAGTTCAAGAGGTAAGATTCTGTTGTGGCAAAATTAATGGTGTTTGATTGACCTTTAGTAGGTGGTGGGGGTAGGGTTGCGGACTCACGTGCTGTCTGGATGCTGCACTGCAAGACGCTCCATTTTCCTTGGTAGTTGGAACTACAGTCCCTTTTGGCCAGCGATATGTTTTTCTCCAGCCAAAGGTGGTGCCACTCTCCGCGGCCGGGGCGACCGCGTGCAAAAATCCAACACAAACCCCCTGAATCTTCGAGAGGACACTCTGCAACATCCCGCCCTCCGGCTCTGTGTTAGCAGTCCGCATTGCCTGCCTCACTCATTTTCCATGCCGACGCGTTTCGAAGCATTACAGCTTCTTCTTCATGGGCTGCCATCAAATCCTCACTTGAGACGCATTCATCACTTTGGAAGCATTTTATTCAAACATGCCTCCCTCAGGGGCGTGTCCTTTGTTACACGCACGCTGTGCTTTGTGGGGCATGTAGTCTTCCAAATGCGTCAATGTTCATAACTTTAAGTAAGTTCAAGAGGTAAGATTCTGTTGTGGCAAAATTAATGGTGTTTGATTGACCTTTAGTAGGTGGTGGGGGTAAGGTTGCGGACTCACGTGCTGTCTGGATGCTGCACTGCAAGACGCTCCATTTTCCTTGGTAGTTGGAACTACAGTCCCTTTTGGCCAGCGATATGTTTTTCTCCAGCCAAAGGGGGTGCCACTCTCCGCGGCCGGGGCGACCGCGTGCAAAAATCCAACACAAACCCCCTGAATCTTCGAGAGGACACTCTGCAACATCCCGCCCTCCGGCTCTGTGTTAGCAGTCCGCATTGCCTGCCTCACTCATTTTCCATGCCGACGCGTTTCGAAGCATTACAGCTTCTTCTTCATGGGCTGCCATCAAATCCTCACTTGAGACGCATTCATCACTTTTGAAGCATTTTATTCAAACAGTGCCTCCGTCAGGGGCGTGTCCTTTGTTACACGCACGCTGTGATTTGTGGGGCATGTAGTCTTCCAAATGCGTCAATGTTCATAACTTTAAGTAAGTTCAAGAGGTAAGATTCTGTTGTGGCAAAATTAATGGTGTTTGATTGACCTTTAGTAGGTGGTGGGGGTAGGGTTGCGGACTCATGTGCTGTCTGGATGCTGCACTGCAAGACGCTCCATTTTCCTTGGTAGTTGGAACTACAGTCCCTTTTGGCCAGCGATATGTTTTTCTCCAGCCAAAGGTGGTGCCACTGTCCGCGGCCCGGGCGACCGCGTGCAAAAATCCAACACAAACCCCCTGAATCTTCGAGAGGACACTCTGCAACATCCCGCCCTCCGGCTCTGTGTTAGCAGTCCGCATTGCCTGCCTCACTCATTTTCCATGCCGACGCGTTTCGAAGCATTACAGCTTCTTCTTCATGGGCTGCCATCAAATCCTCACTTGAGACGCATTCATCACTTTTGAAGCATTTTATTCAAACAGTGCCTCCCTCAGGGGCGTGTCCTTTGTTACACGCACGCTGTGATTTGTGGGGCATGTAGTCTTCCAAATGCGTCAATGTTCATAACTTTAAGTAAGTTCAAGAGGTAAGATTCTGTTGTGGCAAAATTAATGGTGTTTGATTGACCTTTAGTAGGTGGTGGGGGTAGGGTTGCGGACTCACGTGCTGTCTGGATGCTGCACTGCAAGACGCTCCATTTTCCTTGGTAGTTGGAACTACAGTCCCTTTTGGCCAGCGATATGTTTTTCTCCAGCCAAAGGTGGTGCCACTCTCCGCGGCCGGGGCGACCGCGTGCAAAAATCCAACACAAACCCCCTGAATCTTCGGGAGGACACTCTGCAACATCCCGCCCTCCGGCTCTGTGTTAGCAGTCCGCATTGCCTGCCTCACTCATTTTCCATGCCGACGCGTTTCGAAGCATTACAGCTTCTTCTTCATGGGCTGCCATCAAATCCTCACTTGAGACGCATTCATCACTTTTGAAGCATTTTATTCAAACAGTGCCTCCCTCAGGGGCGTGTCCTTTGTTACACGCACGCTGTGATTTGTGGGGCATGTAGTCTTCCAAATGCGTCAATGTTCATAACTTTAAGTAAGTTCAAGAGGTAAGATTCTGTTGTGGCAAAATTAATGGTGTTTGATTGACCTTTAGTAGGTGGTGGGGGTAGGGTTGCGGACTCACGTGCTGTCTGGATGCTGCACTGCAAGGCGCTCCATTTTCCTTGGTAGTTGGAACTACAGTCCCTTTTGGCCAGCGATATGTTTTTCTCCAGCCAAAGGTGGTGCCACTCTCCGCGGCCGGGGCGACCACGTGCAAAAATCCAACACAAACCCCCTGAATCTTCGAGAGGACACTCTACAACATCCCGCCCTCCGGCTCTGTGTTAGCAGTCCGCATTGCCTGCCTCATTCATTTTCCATGCCGACGCGTTTCGAAGCATTACAGCTTCTTCTTCATGGGCTGCCATCAAATCCTCACTTGAGACGCATTCATCACTTTTGAAGCATTTTATTGGCACTGTTTGAATAAAATGCTTCAAAAGTGATGAATGCGTCTCAAGTGAGGTTTTGATGGCAGCCCATGAAGAAGAAGCTGTAATGCTTCGAAACGCGTCGGCATGGAAAATGAGTGAGGCAGGCAATGCGGACTGCTAACACAGAGCCGGAGGGCAGGATGTTGCAGAGTGTCCTCTCGAAGATTCAGGGGGTTTGTGTTGGATTTTTGCACGCGGTCGCCCCGGACGCGGAGAGTGGCACCACCCTTGGCTCGAGAAAAACATATCGCTGGCCAAAAGGGACTGTAGTTCCAACTACCAAGGAAAATGGAGCGTCTTGCAGTGCAGCATCCAGACAGCACGTGAGTCCGCAACCCTACCCCCACCACCTACTAAAGGTCAATCAAACACCATTAATTTTGCCACAACAGAATCTTACCTCTTGAACTTACTTAAAGTTATGAACATTGACGCATTTGGAAGACTACATGCCCCACAAATCACAGCGTGCATGTAACAAAGGACACGCCCCTGAGGGAGGCACTGTTTGAATAAAATGCTTCAAAAGTGATGAATGCGTCTCAAGTGAGGTTTTGATGGCAGCCCATGAAGAAGAAGCTGTAATGCTTCGAAACGCGTCGGCATGGAAAATGAGTGAGGGAGGCAATGCGGACTGCTAACACAGAGCCGGAGGGCGGGATGTTGCAGAGTGTCCTCTCGAAGATTCAGGGGGTTTGTGTTGGATTTTTGCACGCGGTCGCCCCGGCCGCGGAGAGTGGCACCACCCTTGGCTGGAGAAAAACATATCGCTGGCCAAAAGGGACTGTAGTTCCAACTACCAAGGAAAATGGAGCGTCTTGCAGTGCAGCATCCAGACAGCACGTGAGTCCGCAACCCTACCCCCACCACCTACTAAAGGTCAATCAAACACCATTAATTTTGCCACAACAGAATCTTACCTCTTGAACTTACTTAAAGTTATGAACATTGACGCATTTGGAAGACTACATGCCCCACAAATCACAGCGTGCATGTAACAAAGGACACGCCCCTGAGGGCGGCACTGTTTGAATAAAATGCTTCAAAAGTGATGAATGCGTCTCAAGTGAGGTTTTGATGGCAGCCCATGAAGAAGAAGCTGTAATGCTTCGAAACGCGTCGGCATGGAAAATGAGTGAGGCAGGCAATGCGGACTGCTAACACAGAGCCGGAGGGCGGGATGTTGCAGAGTGTCCTCTCGAAGATTCAGGGGGTTTGTGTTGGATTTTTGCACGCGGTCGCCCCGGCCGCGGAGAGTGGCACCACCCTTGGCTGGAGAAAAACATATCGCTGGCCAAAAGGGACTGTAGTTCCAACTACCAAGGAAAATGGAGCGTCTTGCAGTGCAGCATCCAGACAGCACGTGAGTCCGCAACCCTACCCCCACCACCTACTAAAGGTCAATCAAACACAATTAATTTTGCCACAACAGAATCTTACCTCTTGAACTTACTTAAAGTTATGAACATTGACGCATTTGGAAGACTACATGCCCCACAAATCACAGCGTGCATGTAACAAAGGACACGCCCCTGAGGGAGGCACTGTTTGAATAAAATGCTTCAAAAGTGATGAATGCGTCTCAAGTGAGGTTTTGATGGCAGCCCATGAAGAAGAAGCTGTAATGCTTCGAAACGCGTCAGCATGGAAAATGAGTGAGGCAGGCAATGCTGACTGCTAACACAGAGCCGGAGGGCGGGATGTTGCAGAGTGTCCTCTCGAAGATTCAGGGGGTTTGTGTTGGATTTTTGCACGCGGTCGCCACGGCCGCGGAGAGTGGCACCACCCTTGGCTGGAGAAAAACATATCGCTGGCCAAAAGGGACTGTAGTTCCAACTACCAAGGAAAATGGAGCGTCTTGCAGTGCAGCATCCAGACAGCACGTGAGTCCGCAACCCTACCCCCACCACCTACTAAAGGTCAATCAAACACCATTAATTTTGCCACAACAGAATCTTACCTCTTGAACTTACTTAAAGTTATGAACATTGACGCATTTGGAAGACTACATGCCCCACAAATCACAGCGTGCGTGTAACAAAGGACACGCCCCTGAGGGAGGCACTGTTTGAATAAAATGCTTCAAAAGTGATGAATGCGTCTCAAGTGAGGTTTTGATGGCAGCCCATGAAGAAGAAGCTGTAATGCTTCGAAACGCGTCGGCATGGAAAATGAGTGAGGCAGGCAATGCGGACTGCTAACACAGAGCCGGAGGGCGGGATGTTGCAGAGTGTCCTCTCGAAGATTCAGGGGGTTTGTGTTGGATTTTTGCACGCGGTCGCCCCGGCCGCGGAGAGTGGCACCACCCTTGGCTGGAGAAAAACATATCGCTGGCCAAAAGGGACTGTAGTTCCAACTACCAAGGAAAATGGAGCGTCTTGCAGTGCAGCATCCAGACAGCAGGTGAGTCCGCAACCCTACCCCCACCACCTACTAAAGGTCAATCAAACACCATTAATTTTGCCACAACAGAATCTTACCTCTTGAACTTACTTAAAGTTATGAACATTGACGCATTTGGAAGACTACATGCCCCACAAATCACAGCGTGCATGTAACAAAGGACACGCCCCTGAGGGAGGCACTGTTTGAATAAAATGCTTCAAAAGTGATGAATGCGTCTCAAGTGAGGTTTTGATGGCAGCCCATGAAGAAGAAGCTGTAATGCTTCGAAACGCGTCGGCATGGAAAATGAGTGAGGCAGGCAATGCGGACTGCTAACACAGAGTTGGAGGGCGGGATGTTGCAGAGTGTCCTCTCGAAGATTCAGGGGGTTTGTGTTGGATTTTTGCACGCGGTCGCCCCGGCCGCGGAGAGTGGCACCACCCTTGGCTGGAGAAAAACATATCGCTGGCCAAAAGGGACTGTAGTTCCAACTACCAAGGAAAATGGAGCGTCTTGCAGTGCAGCATCCAGACAGCACGTGAGTCCGCAACCCTACCCCCACCACCTACTAAAGGTCAATCAAACACAATTAATTTTGCCACAACAGAATCTTACCTCTTGAACTTACTTAAAGTTATGAACATTGACGCATTTGGAAGACTACATGCCCCACAAATCACAGCGTGCATGTAACAAAGGACACGCCCCTGAGGGAGGCACTGTTTGAATAAAATGCTTCAAAAGTGATGAATGCGTCTCAAGTGAGGTTTTGATGGCAGCCCATGAAGAAGAAGCTGTAATGCTTCGAAACGCGTCAGCATGGAAAATGAGTGAGGCAGGCAATGCCGACTGCTAACACAGAGCCGGAGGGCGGGATGTTGCAGAGTGTCCTCTCGAAGATTCAGGGGGTTTGTGTTGGATTTTTGCACGCGGTCGCCCCGGCCGCGGAGAGTGGCACCACCCTTGGCTGGAGAAAAACATATCGCTGGCCAAAAGGGACTGTAGTTCCAACTACCAAGGAAAATGGAGCGTCTTGCAGTGCAGCATCCAGACAGCACGTGAGTCCGCAACCCTACCCCCACCACCTACTAAAGGTCAATCAAACACCATTAATTTTGCCACAACAGAATCTTACCTCTTGAACTTACTTAAAGTTATGAACATTGACGCATTTGGAAGACTACATGCCCCACAAATCACAGCGTGCATGTAACAAAGGACACGCCCCTGAGGGAGGCACTGTTTGAATAAAATGCTTCAAAAGTGATGAATGCGTCTCAAGTGAGGTTTTGATGGCAGCCCATGAAGAAGAAGCTGTAATGCTTCGAAACGCGTCGGCATGGAAAATGAGTGAGGCAGGCAATGCGGACTGCTAACACAGAGCCGGAGGGCGGGATGTTGCAGAGTGTCCTCTCGAAGATTCAGGGGGTTTGTGTTGGATTTTTGCACGCGGTCGCCCCGGCCGCGGAGAGTGGCACCACCCTTGGCTGGAGAAAAACATATCGCTGGCCAAAAGGGACTGTAGTTCCAACTACCAAGGAAAATGGAGCGTCTTGCAGTGCAGCATCCAGACAGCACGTGAGTCCGCAACCCTACCCCCACCACCTACTAAAGGCCAATCAAACACCATTAATTTTGCCACAACAGAATCTTACCTCTTGAACTTACTTAAAGTTATGAACATTGACGCATTTGGAAGACTACATGCCCCACAAATCACAGCGTGCATGTAACAAAGGACACGCCCCTGAGGGAGGCACTGTTTGAATAAAATGCTTCAAAAGTGATGAATGCGTCTCAAGTGAGGTTTTGATGGCAGCCCATGAAGAAGAAGCTGTAATGCTTCGAAACGCGTCGGCATGGAAAATGAGTGAGGCAGGCAATGCGGACTGCTAACACAGAGCCGGAGGGCGGGATGTTGCAGAGTGTCCTCTCGAAGATTCAGGGGGTTTGTGTTGGATTTTTGCACGCGGTCGCCCCGGCCGCGGAGAGTGGCACCACCCTTGGCTGGAGAAAAACATATCGCTGGCCAAAAGGGACTGTAGTTCCAACTACCAAGGAAAATGGAGCGTCTTGCAGTGCAGCATCCAGACAGCACGTGAGTCCGCAACCCTACCCCCACCACCTACTAAAGGTCAATCAAACACCATTAATTTTGCCACAACAGAATCTTACCTCTTGAACTTACTTAAAGTTATGAACATTGACGCATTTGGAAGACTACATGCCCCACAAATCACAGCGTGCATGTAACAAAGGACACGCCCCTGAGGGCGGCACTGTTTGAATAAAATGCTTCAAAAGTGATGAATGCGTCTCAAGTGAGGTTTTGATGGCAGCCCATGAAGAAGAAGCTGTAATGCTTCGAAACGCGTCGGCATGGAAAATGAGTGAGGCAGGCAATGCGGACTGCTAACACAGAGCCGGAGGGCGGGATGTTGCAGAGTGTCCTCTCGAAGATTCAGGGGGTTTGTGTTGGATTTTTGCACGCGGTCGCCCCGGCCGCGGAGAGTGGCACCACCCTTGGCTGGAGAAAAACATATCGCTGGCCAAAAGGGACTGTAGTTCCAACTACCAAGGAAAATGGAGCGTCTTGCAGTGCAGCATCCAGACAGCACGTGAGTCCGCAACCCTACCCCCACCACCTACTAAAGGTCAATCAAACACCATTAATTTTGCCACAACAGAATCTTACCTCTTGAACTTACTTAAAGTTATGAACATTGACGCATTTGGAAGACTACATGCCCCACAAATCACAGCGTGCATGTAACAAAGGACACGCCCCTGAGGGAGGCACTGTTTGAATAAAATGCTTCAAAAGTGATGAATGCGTCTCAAGTGAGGTTTTGATGGCAGCCCATGAAGAAGAAGCTGTAATGCTTCGAAACGCGTCGGCATGGAAAATGAGTGAGGCAGGCAATGCGGACTGCTAACACAGAGTTGGAGGGCGGGATGTTGCAGAGTGTCCTCTCGAAGATTCAGGGGGTTTGTGTTGGATTTTTGCACGCGGTCGCCCCGGCCGCGGAGAGTGGCACCACCCTTGGCTGGAGAAAAACATATCGCTGGCCAAAAGGGACTGTAGTTCCAACTACCAAGGAAAATGGAGCGTCTTGCAGTGCAGCATCCAGACAGCACGTGAGTCCGCAACCCTACCCCCACCACCTACTAAAGGTCAATCAAACACAATTAATTTTGCCACAACAGAATCTTACCTCTTGAACTTACTTAAAGTTATGAACATTGACGCATTTGGAAGACTACATGCCCCACAAATCACAGCGTGCATGTAACAAAGGACACGCCCCTGAGGGAGGCACTGTTTGAATAAAATGCTTCAAAAGTGATGAATGCGTCTCAAGTGAGGTTTTGATGGCAGCCCATGAAGAAGAAGCTGTAATGCTTCGAAACGCGTCAGCATGGAAAATGAGTGAGGCAGGCAATGCCGACTGCTAACACAGAGCCGGAGGGCGGGATGTTGCAGAGTGTCCTCTCGAAGATTCAGGGGGTTTGTGTACGATTTTTGCACGCGGTCGCCACGGCCGCGGAGAGTGGCACCACCCTTGGCTGGAGAAAAACATATCGCTGGCCAAAAGGGACTGTAGTTCCAACTACCAAGGAAAATGGAGCGTCTTGCAGTGCAGCATCCAGACAGCACGTGAGTCCGCAACCCTACCCCCACCACCTACTAAAGGTCAATCAAACACCATTAATTTTGCCACAACAGAATCTTACCTCTTGAACTTACTTAAAGTTATGAACATTGACGCATTTGGAAGACTACATGCCCCACAAATCACAGCGTGCGTGTAACAAAGGACACGCCCCTGAGGGAGGCACTGTTTGAATAAAATGCTTCAAAAGTGATGAATGCGTCTCAAGTGAGGTTTTGATGGCAGCCCATGAAGAAGAAGCTGTAATGCTTCGAAACGCGTCGGCATGGAAAATGAGTGAGGCAGGCAATGCGGACTGCTAACACAGAGCAAAGGGCGGGATGTTGCAGAGTGTCCTCTCGAAGATTCAGGGGGTTTGTGTTGGATTTTTGCACGCGGTCGCCCCGGCCGCGGAGAGTGGCACCACCCTTGGCTGGAGAAAAACATATCGCTGGCCAAAAGGGACTGTAGTTCCAACTACCAAGGAAAATGGAGCGTCTTGCAGTGCAGCATCCAGACAGCACGTGAGTCCGCAACCCTACCCCCACCACCTACTAAAGGTCAATCAAACACCATTAATTTTGCCACAACAGAATCTTACCTCTTGAACTTACTTAAAGTTATGAACATTGACGCATTTGGAAGACTACATGCCCCACAAATCACAGCGTGCATGTAACAAAGGACACGCCCCTGAGGGAGGCACTGTTTGAATAAAATGCTTCAAAAGTGATGAATGCGTCTCAAGTGAGGTTTTGATGGCAGCCCATAAAGAAGAAGCTGTAATGCTTCGAAACGCGTCGGCATGGAAAATGAGTGAGGCAGGCAATGCGGACTGCTAACACAGAGTTGGAGGGCGGGATGTTGCAGAGTGTCCTCTCGAAGATTCAGGGGGTTTGTGTTGGATTTTTGCACGCGGTCGCCCCGGCCGCGGAGAGTGGCACCACCCTTGGCTGGAGAAAAACATATCGCTGGCCAAAAGGGACTGTAGTTCCAACTACCAAGGAAAATGGAGCGTCTTGCAGTGCAGCATCCAGACAGCACGTGAGTCCGCAACCCTACCCCCACCACCTACTAAAGGTCAATCAAACACAATTAATTTTGCCACAACAGAATCTTACCTCTTGAACTTACTTAAAGTTATGAACATTGACGCATTTGGAAGACTACATGCCCCACAAATCACAGCGTGCATGTAACAAAGGACACGCCCCTGAGGGAGGCACTGTTTGAATAAAATGCTTCAAAAGTGATGAATGCGTCTCAAGTGAGGTTTTGATGGCAGCCCATGAAGAAGAAGCTGTAATGCTTCGAAACGCGTCAGCATGGAAAATGAGTGAGGCAGGCAATGCCGACTGCTAACACAGAGCCGGAGGGCGGGATGTTGCAGAGTGTCCTCTCGAAGATTCAGGGGGTTTGTGTTGGATTTTTGCACGCGGTCGCCCCGGCCGCGGAGAGTGGCACCACCCTTGGCTGGAGAAAAACATATCGCTGGCCAAAAGGGACTGTAGTTCCAACTACCAAGGAAAATGGAGCGTCTTGCAGTGCAGCATCCAGACAGCACGTGAGTCCGCAACCCTACCCCCACCACCTACTAAAGGTCAATCAAACACCATTAATTTTGCCACAACAGAATCTTACCTCTTGAACTTACTTAAAGTTATGAACATTGACGCATTTGGAAGACTACATGCCCCACAAATCACAGCGTGCATGTAACAAAGGACACGCCCCTGAGGGAGGCACTGTTTGAATAAAATGCTTCAAAAGTGATGAATGCGTCTCAAGTGAGGTTTTGATGGCAGCCCATGAAGAAGAAGCTGTAATGCTTCGAAACGCGTCGGCATGGAAAATGAGTGAGGCAGGCAATGCGGACTGCTAACACAGAGCCGGAGGGCGGGATGTTGCAGAGTGTCCTCTCGAAGATTCAGGGGGTTTGTGTTGGATTTTTGCACGCGGTCGCCCCGGCCGCGGAGAGTGGCACCACCCTTGGCTGGAGAAAAACATATCGCTGGCCAAAAGGGACTGTAGTTCCAACTACCAAGGAAAATGGAGCGTCTTGCAGTGCAGCATCCAGACAGCACGTGAGTCCGCAACCCTACCCCCACCACCTACTAAAGGCCAATCAAACACCATTAATTTTGCCACAACAGAATCTTACCTCTTGAACTTACTTAAAGTTATGAACATTGACGCATTTGGAAGACTACATGCCCCACAAATCACAGCGTGCATGTAACAAAGGACACGCCCCTGAGGGAGGCACTGTTTGAATAAAATGCTTCAAAAGTGATGAATGCGTCTCAAGTGAGGTTTTGATGGCAGCCCATGAAGAAGAAGCTGTAATGCTTCGAAACGCGTCGGCATGGAAAATGAGTGAGGCAGGCAATGCGGACTGCTAACACAGAGCCGGAGGGCGGGATGTTGCAGAGTGTCCTCTCGAAGATTCAGGGGGTTTGTGTTGGATTTTTGCACGCGGTCGCCCCGGCCGCGGAGAGTGGCACCACCCTTGGCTGGAGAAAAACATATCGCTGGCCAAAAGGGACTGTAGTTCCAACTACCAAGGAAAATGGAGCGTCTTGCAGTGCAGCATCCAGACAGCACGTGAGTCCGCAACCCTACCCCCACCACCTACTAAAGGTCAATCAAACACCATTAATTTTGCCACAACAGAATCTTACCTCTTGAACTTACTTAAAGTTATGAACATTGACGCATTTGGAAGACTACATGCCCCACAAATCACAGCGTGCATGTAACAAAGGACACGCCCCTGAGGGAGGCACTGTTTGAATAAAATGCTTCAAAAGTGATGAATGCGTCTCAAGTGAGGTTTTGATGGCAGCCCATGAAAAAGAAGCTGTAATGCTTCGAAACGCGTCGGCATGGAAAATGAGTGAGGCAGGCAATGCGGACTGCTAACACAGAGCCGGAGGGCGGGATGTTGCAGAGTGTCCTCTCGAAGATTCAGGGGGTTTGTGTTGGATTTTTGCACGCGGCTAGCCCCGGCTGCGGAGAGTGGCACCACCCTTGGCTGGAGAAAAACATATCGCTGGCCAAAAGGGACTGTAGTTCCAACTACCAAGGAAAATGGAGCGTCTTGCAGTGCAGCATCCAGACAGCACGTGAGTCCGCAACCCTACCCCCACCACCTACTAAAGGTCAATCAAACACCATTAATTTTGCCACAACAGAATCTTACCTCTTGAACTTACTTAAAGTTATGAACATTGACGCATTTGGAAGACTACATGCCCCACAAATCACAGCGTGCATGTAACAAAGGACACGCCCCTGAGGGAGGCACTGTTTGAATAAAATGCTTCAAAAGTGATGAATGCGTCTCAAGTGAGGTTTTGATGGCAGCCCATGAAAAAGAAGCTGTAATGCTTCGAAACGCGTCGGCATGGAAAATGAGTGAGGCAGGCAATGCGGACTGCTAACACAGAGCCGGAGGGCGGGATGTTGCAGAGTGTCCTCTCGAAGATTCAGGGGGTTTGTGTTGGATTTTTGCACGCGGTAGCCCCGGCCGCGGAGAGTGGCACCACCCTTGGCTGGAGAAAAACATATCGCTGGCCAAAAGGGACTGTAGTTCCAACTACCAAGGAAAATGGAGCGTCTTGCAGTGCAGCATCCAGACAGCACGTGAGTCCGCAACCCTACCCCCACCACCTACTAAAGGTCAATCAAACACCATTAATTTTGCCACAACAGAATCTTACCTCTTGAACTTACTTAAAGTTATGAACATTGACGCATTTGGAAGACTACATGCCCCACAAATCACAGCGTGCATGTAACAAAGGACACGCCCCTGAGGGAGGCACTGTTTGAATAAAATGCTTCAAAAGTGATGAATGCGTCTCAAGTGAGGTTTTGATGGCAGCCCATGAAGAAGAAGCTGTAATGCTTCGAAACGCGTTGGCATGGAAAATGAGTGAGGCAGGCAATGCGGACTGCTAACACAGAGCCGGAGGGCGGGATGTTGCAGAGTGTCCTCTCGAAGATTCAGGGGGTTTGTGTTGGATTTTTGCACGCGGTCGCCCCGGCCGCGGAGAGTGGCACCACCCTTGGCTGGAGAAAAACATATCGCTGGCCAAAAGGGACTGTAGTTCCAACTACCAAGGAAAATGGAGCGTCTTGCAGTGCAGCATCCAGACAGCACGTGAGTCCGCAACCCTACCCCCACCACCTACTAAAGGTCAATCAAACACCATTAATTTTGCCACAACAGAATCTTACCTCTTGAACTTACTTAAAGTTATGAACATTGACGCATTTGGAAGACTACATGCCCCACAAATCACAGCGTGCATGTAACAAAGGACACGCCCCTGAGGGAGGCACTGTTTGAATAAAATGCTTCAAAAGTGATGAATGCGTCTCAAGTGAGGTTTTGATGGCAGCCCATGAAGAAGAAGCTGTAATGCTTCGAAACGCGTTGGCATGGAAAATGAGTGAGGCAGGCAATGCGGACTGCTAACACAGAGCCGGAGGGCGGGATGTTGCAGAGTGTCCTCTCGAAGATTCAGGGGGTTTGTGTTGGATTTTTGCACGCGGTCGCCCCGGCCGCGGAGAGTGGCACCACCCTTGGCTGGAGAAAAACATATCGCTGGCCAAAAGGGACTGTAGTTCCAACTACCAAGGAAAATGGAGCGTCTTGCAGTGCAGCATCCAGACAGCACGTGAGTCCGCAACCCTACCCCCACCACCTACTAAAGGTCAATCAAACACCATTAATTTTGCCACAACAGAATCTTACCTCTTGAACTTACTTAAAGTTATGAACATTGACGCATTTGGAAGACTACATGCCCCACAAATCACAGCGTGCATGTAACAAAGGACACGCCCCTGAGGGAGGCACTGTTTGAATAAAATGCTTCAAAAGTGATGAATGCGTCTCAAGTGAGGTTTTGATGGCAGCCCATGAAGAAGAAGCTGTAATGCTTCGAAACGCGTCGGCATGGAAAATGAGTGAGGCAGGCAATGCGGACTGCTAACACAGAGTTGGAGGGCGGGATGTTGCAGAGTGTCCTCTCGAAGATTCAGGGGGTTTGTGTTGGATTTTTGCACGCGGTCGCCCCGGCCGCGGAGAGTGGCACCACCCTTGGCTGGAGAAAAACATATCGCTGGCCAAAAGGGACTGTAGTTCCAACTACCAAGGAAAATGGAGCGTCTTGCAGTGCAGCATCCAGACAGCACGTGAGTCCGCAACCCTACCCCCACCACCTACTAAAGGTCAATCAAACACAATTAATTTTGCCACAACAGAATCTTACCTCTTGAACTTACTTAAAGTTATGAACATTGACGCATTTGGAAGACTACATGCCCCACAAATCACAGCGTGCATGTAACAAAGGACACGCCCCTGAGGGAGGCACTGTTTGAATAAAATGCTTCAAAAGTGATGAATGCGTCTCAAGTGAGGTTTTGATGGCAGCCCATGAAGAAGAAGCTGTAATGCTTCGAAACACGTCAGCATGGAAAATGAGTGAGGCAGGCAATGCCGACTGCTAACACAGAGCCGGAGGGCGGGATGTTGCAGAGTGTCCTCTCGAAGATTCAGGGGGTTTGTGTTGGATTTTTGCACGCGGTCGCCCCGGCCGCGGAGAGTGGCACCACCCTTGGCTGGAGAAAAACATATCGCTGGCCAAAAGGGACTGTAGTTCCAACTACCAAGGAAAATGGAGCGTCTTGCAGTGCAGCATCCAGACAGCACGTGAGTCCGCAACCCTACCCCCACCACCTACTAAAGGTCAATCAAACACCATTAATTTTGCCACAACAGAATCTTACCTCTTGAACTTACTTAAAGTTATGAACATTGACGCATTTGGAAGACTACATGCCCCACAAATCACAGCGTGCGTGTAACAAAGGACACGCCCCTGAGGGAGGCACTGTTTGAATAAAATGCTTCAAAAGTGATGAATGCGTCTCAAGTGAGGTTTTGATGGCAGCCCATGAAGAAGAAGCTGTAATGCTTCGAAACGCGTCGGCATGGAAAATGAGTGAGGCAGGCAATGCGGACTGCTAACACAGAGCCGGAGGGCGGGATGTTGCAGAGTGTCCTCTCGAAGATTCAGGGGGTTTGTGTTGGATTTTTGCACGCGGTCGCCCCGGCCGCGGAGAGTGGCACCACCCTTGGCTGGAGAAAAACATATCGCTGGCCAAAAGGGACTGTAGTTCCAACTACCAAGGAAAATGGAGCGTCTTGCAGTGCAGCATCCAGACAGCACGTGAGTCCGCAACCCTACCCCCACCACCTACTAAAGGTCAATCAAACACCATTAATTTTGCCACAACAGAATCTTACCTCTTGAACTTACTTAAAGTTATGAACATTGACGCATTTGGAAGACTACATGCCCCACAAATCACAGCGTGCATGTAACAAAGGACACGCCCCTGAGGGAGGCACTGTTTGAATAAAATGCTTCAAAAGTGATGAATGCGTCTCAAGTGAGGTTTTGATGGCAGCCCATGAAGAAGAAGCTGTAATGCTTCGAAACGCGTCGGCATGGAAAATGAGTGAGGCAGGCAATGCGGACTGCTAACACAGAGTTGGAGGGCGGGATGTTGCAGAGTGTCCTCTCGAAGATTCAGGGGGTTTGTGTTGGATTTTTGCACGCGGTCGCCCCGGCCGCGGAGAGTGGCACCACCCTTGGCTGGAGAAAAACATATCGCTGGCCAAAAGGGACTGTAGTTCCAACTACCAAGGAAAATGGAGCGTCTTGCAGTGCAGCATCCAGACAGCACGTGAGTCCGCAACCCTACCCCCACCACCTACTAAAGGTCAATCAAACACAATTAATTTTGCCACAACAGAATCTTACCTCTTGAACTTACTTAAAGTTATGAACATTGACGCATTTGGAAGACTACATGCCCCACAAATCACAGCGTGCATGTAACAAAGGACACGCCCCTGAGGGAGGCACTGTTTGAATAAAATGCTTCAAAAGTGATGAATGCGTCTCAAGTGAGGTTTTGATGGCAGCCCATGAAGAAGAAGCTGTAATGCTTCGAAACGCGTCAGCATGGAAAATGAGTGAGGCAGGCAATGCCGACTGCTAACACAGAGCCGGAGGGCGGGATGTTGCAGAGTGTCCTCTCGAAGATTCAGGGGGTTTGTGTTGGATTTTTGCACGCGGTCGCCCCGGCCGCGGAGAGTGGCACCACCCTTGGCTGGAGAAAAACATATCGCTGGCCAAAAGGGACTGTAGTTCCAACTACCAAGGAAAATGGAGCGTCTTGCAGTGCAGCATCCAGACAGCACGTGAGTCCGCAACCCTACCCCCACCACCTACTAAAGGTCAATCAAACACCATTAATTTTGCCACAACAGAATCTTACCTCTTGAACTTACTTAAAGTTATGAACATTGACGCATTTGGAAGACTACATGCCCCACAAATCACAGCGTGCATGTAACAAAGGACACGCCCCTGAGGGAGGCACTGTTTGAATAAAATGCTTCAAAAGTGATGAATGCGTCTCAAGTGAGGTTTTGATGGCAGCCCATGAAGAAGAAGCTGTAATGCTTCGAAACGCGTCGGCATGGAAAATGAGTGAGGCAGGCAATGCGGACTGCTAACACAGAGCCGGAGGGCGGGATGTTGCAGAGTGTCCTCTCGAAGATTCAGGGGGTTTGTGTTGGATTTTTGCACGCGGTCGCCCCGGCCGCGGAGAGTGGCACCACCCTTGGCTGGAGAAAAACATATCGCTGGCCAAAAGGGACTGTAGTTCCAACTACCAAGGAAAATGGAGCGTCTTGCAGTGCAGCATCCAGACAGCACGTGAGTCCGCAACCCTACCCCCACCACCTACTAAAGGCCAATCAAACACCATTAATTTTGCCACAACAGAATCTTACCTCTTGAACTTACTTAAAGTTATGAACATTGACGCATTTGGAAGACTACATGCCCCACAAATCACAGCGTGCATGTAACAAAGGACACGCCCCTGAGGGAGGCACTGTTTGAATAAAATGCTTCAAAAGTGATGAATGCGTCTCAAGTGAGGTTTTGATGGCAGCCCATGAAGAAGAAGCTGTAATGCTTCGAAACGCGTCGGCATGGAAAATGAGTGAGGCAGGCAATGCGGACTGCTAACACAGAGCCGGAGGGCGGGATGTTGCAGAGTGTCCTCTCGAAGATTCAGGGGGTTTGTGTTGGATTTTTGCACGCGGTCGCCCCGGCCGCGGAGAGTGGCACCACCCTTGGCTGGAGAAAAACATATCGCTGGCCAAAAGGGACTGTAGTTCCAACTACCAAGGAAAATGGAGCGTCTTGCAGTGCAGCATCCAGACAGCACGTGAGTCCGCAACCCTACCCCCACCACCTACTAAAGGTCAATCAAACACCATTAATTTTGCCACAACAGAATCTTACCTCTTGAACTTACTTAAAGTTATGAACATTGACGCATTTGGAAGACTACATGCCCCACAAATCACAGCGTGCATGTAACAAAGGACACGCCCCTGAGGGAGGCACTGTTTGAATAAAATGCTTCAAAAGTGATGAATGCGTCTCAAGTGAGGTTTTGATGGCAGCCCATGAAAAAGAAGCTGTAATGCTTCGAAACGCGTCGGCATGGAAAATGAGTGAGGCAGGCAATGCGGACTGCTAACACAGAGCCGGAGGGCGGGATGTTGCAGAGTGTCCTCTCGAAGATTCAGGGGGTTTGTGTTGGATTTTTGCACGCGGTAGCCCCGGCCGCGGAGAGTGGCACCACCCTTGGCTGGAGAAAAACATATCGCTGGCCAAAAGGGACTGTAGTTCCAACTACCAAGGAAAATGGAGCGTCTTGCAGTGCAGCATCCAGACAGCACGTGAGTCCGCAACCCTACCCCCACCACCTACTAAAGGTCAATCAAACACCATTAATTTTGCCACAACAGAATCTTACCTCTTGAACTTACTTAAAGTTATGAACATTGACGCATTTGGAAGACTACATGCCCCACAAATCACAGCGTGCATGTAACAAAGGACACGCCCCTGAGGGAGGCACTGTTTGAATAAAATGCTTCAAAAGTGATGAATGCGTCTCAAGTGAGGTTTTGATGGCAGCCCATGAAGAAGAAGCTGTAATGCTTCGAAACGCGTTGGCATGGAAAATGAGTGAGGCAGGCAATGCGGACTGCTAACACAGAGCCGGAGGGCGGGATGTTGCAGAGTGTCCTCTCGAAGATTCAGGGGGTTTGTGTTGGATTTTTGCACGCGGTCGCCCCGGCCGCGGAGAGTGGCACCACCCTTGGCTGGAGAAAAACATATCGCTGGCCAAAAGGGACTGTAGTTCCAACTACCAAGGAAAATGGAGCGTCTTGCAGTGCAGCATCCAGACAGCACGTGAGTCCGCAACCCTACCCCCACCACCTACTAAAGGTCAATCAAACACCATTAATTTTGCCACAACAGAATCTCACCTCTTGAACTTACTTAAAGTTATGAACATTAACGCATTTGGAAGACTACATGCCCCACAAATCACAGCGTGCATGTAACAAAGGACACGCCCCTGAGGGAGGCACTGTTTGAATAAAATGCTTCAAAAGTGATGAATGCGTCTCAAGTGAGGTTTTGATGGCAGCCCATGAAGAAGAAGCTGTAATGCTTCGAAACGCGTCGGCATGGAAAATGAGTGAGGCAGGCAATGCGGACTGCTAACACAGAGCCGGAGGGCGGGATGTTGCAGAGTGTCCTCTCAAAGATTCAGGGGGTTTGTGTTGGATTTTTGCACGCGGTCGCCCCGGCCGCGGAGAGTGGCACCACCCTTGGCTGCAGAAAAACATATCGCTGGCCAAAAGGGACTGTAGTTCCAACTACCAAGGAAAATGGAGCGTCTTGCAGTGCAGCATCCAGACAGCACGTGAGTCCGCAACCCTACCCCCACCACCTACTAAAGGTCAATCAAACACCATTAATTTTGCCACAACAGAATCTTACCTCTTGAACTTACTTAAAGTTATGAACATTGACGCATTTGGAAGACTACATGCCCCACAAATCACAGCGTGCATGTAACAAAGGACACGCCCCTGAGGGAGGCACTGTTTGAATAAAATGCTTCAAAAGTGATGAATGCGTCTCAAGTGAGGTTTTGATGGCAGCCCATGAAGAAGAAGCTGTAATGCTTCGAAACGCGTCGGCATGGAAAATGAGTGAGGCAGGCAATGCGGACTGCTAACACAGAGTTGGAGGGCGGGATGTTGCAGAGTGTCCTCTCGAAGATTCAGGGGGTTTGTGTTGGATTTTTGCACGCGGTCGCCCCGGCCGCGGAGAGTGGCACCACCCTTGGCTGGAGAAAAACATATCGCTGGCCAAAAGGGACTGTAGTTCCAACTACCAAGGAAAATGGAGCGTCTTGCAGTGCAGCATCCAGACAGCACGTGAGTCCGCAACCCTACCCCCACCACCTACTAAAGGTCAATCAAACACAATTAATTTTGCCACAACAGAATCTTACCTCTTGAACTTACTTAAAGTTATGAACATTGACGCATTTGGAAGACTACATGCCCCACAAATCACAGCGTGCATGTAACAAAGGACACGCCCCTGAGGGAGGCACTGTTTGAATAAAATGCTTCAAAAGTGATGAATGCGTCTCAAGTGAGGTTTTGATGGCAGCCCATGAAGAAGAAGCTGTAATGCTTCGAAACGCGTCAGCATGGAAAATGAGTGAGGCAGGCAATGCCGACTGCTAACACAGAGCCGGAGGGCGGGATGTTGCAGAGTGTCCTCTCGAAGATTCAGGGGGTTTGTGTTGGATTTTTGCACGCGGTCGCCCCGGCCGCGGAGAGTGGCACCACCCTTGGCTGGAGAAAAACATATCGCTGGCCAAAAGGGACTGTAGTTCCAACTACCAAGGAAAATGGAGCGTCTTGCAGTGCAGCATCCAGACAGCACGTGAGTCCGCAACCCTACCCCCACCACCTACTAAAGGTCAATCAAACACCATTAATTTTGCCACAACAGAATCTTACCTCTTGAACTTACTTAAAGTTATGAACATTGACGCATTTGGAAGACTACATGCCCCACAAATCACAGCGTGCATGTAACAAAGGACACGCCCCTGAGGGAGGCACTGTTTGAATAAAATGCTTCAAAAGTGATGAATGCGTCTCAAGTGAGGTTTTGATGGCAGCCCATGAAGAAGAAGCTGTAATGCTTCGAAACGCGTCGGCATGGAAAATGAGTGAGGCAGGCAATGCGGACTGCTAACACAGAGTTGGAGGGCGGGATGTTGCAGAGTGTCCTCTCGAAGATTCAGGGGGTTTGTGTTGGATTTTTGCACGCGGTCGCCCCGGCCGCGGAGAGTGGCACCACCCTTGGCTGGAGAAAAACATATCGCTGGCCAAAAGGGACTGTAGTTCCAACTACCAAGGAAAATGGAGCGTCTTGCAGTGCAGCATCCAGACAGCACGTGAGTCCGCAACCCTACCCCCACCACCTACTAAAGGTCAATCAAACACAATTAATTTTGCCACAACAGAATCTTACCTCTTGAACTTACTTAAAGTTATGAACATTGACGCATTTGGAAGACTACATGCCCCACAAATCACAGCGTGCATGTAACAAAGGACACGCCCCTGAGGGAGGCACTGTTTGAATAAAATGCTTCAAAAGTGATGAATGCGTCTCAAGTGAGGTTTTGATGGCAGCCCATGAAGAAGAAGCTGTAATGCTTCGAAACGCGTCAGCATGGAAAATGAGTGAGGCAGGCAATGCGGACTGCTAACACAGAGCCGGAGGGCGGGATGTTGCAGAGTGTCCTGTCAAAGATTCAGGGGGTTTGTGTTGGATTTTTGCACGCGGTCGCCCCGGCCGCGGAGAGTGGCACCACCCTTGGCTGCAGAAAAACATATCGCTGGCCAAAAGGGACTGTAGTTCCAACTACCAAGGAAAATGGAGCGTCTTGCAGTGCAGCATCCAGACAGCACGTGAGTCCGCAACCCTACCCCCACCACCTACTAAAGGTCAATCAAACACCATTAATTTTGCCACAACAGAATCTTACCTCTTGAACTTACTTAAAGTTATGAACATTGACGCATTTGGAAGACTACATGCCCCACAAATCACAGCGTGCATGTAACAAAGGACACGCCCCTGAGGGAGGCACTGTTTGAATAAAATGCTTCAAAAGTGATGAATGCGTCTCAAGTGAGGTTTTGATGGCAGCCCATGAAGAAGAAGCTGTAATGCTTCGAAACGCGTCGGCATGGAAAATGAGTGAGGCAGGCAATGCCGACTGCTAACACAGAGCCGGAGGGCGGGATGTTGCAGAGTGTCCTCTCGAAGATTCAGGGGGTTTGTGTTGGATTTTTGCACGCGGTCGCCCCGGCCGCGGAGAGTGGCACCACCCTTGGCTGGAGAAAAACATATCGCTGGCCAAAAGGGACTGTAGTTCCAACTACCAAGGAAAATGGAGCGTCTTGCAGTGCAGCATCCAGACAGCACGTGAGTCCGCAACCCTACCCCCACCACCTACTAAAGGTCAATCAAACACCATTAATTTTGCCATAACAGAATCTTACCTCTTGAACTTACTTAAAGTTATGAACATTGACGCATTTGGAAGACTACATGCCCCACAAATCACAGCGTGCATGTAACAAAGGACACGCCCCTGAGGGAGGCACTGTTTGAATAAAATGCTTCAAAAGTGATGAATGCGTCTCAAGTGAGGTTTTGATGGCAGCCCATGAAGAAGAAGCTGTAATGCTTCGAAACGCGTCGGCATGGAAAATGAGTGAGGCAGGCAATGCGGACTGCTATCACAGAGCCGGAGGGCGGGATGTTGCAGAGTGTCCTCTCGAAGATTCAGGGGGTTTGTGTTGGATTTTTGCACGCGGTCGCCCCGGCCGCGGAGAGTGGCACCACCCTTGGCTGGAGAAAAACATATCACTGGCCAAAAGGGACTGTAGTTCCAACTACCAAGGAAAATGGAGCGTCTTGCAGTGCAGCATCCAGACAGCACGTGAGTCCGCAACCCTACCCCCACCACCTACTAAAGGCCAATCAAACACCATTAATTTTGCCACAACAGAATCTTACCTCTTGAACTTACTTAAAGTTATGAACATTGACGCATTTGGAAGACTACATGCCCCACAAATCACAGCGTGCATGTAACAAAGGACACGCCCCTGAGGGAGGCACTGTTTGAATAAAATGCTTCAAAAGTGATGAATGCGTCTCAAGTGAGGTTTTGATGGCAGCCCATGAAAAAGTAGCTGTAATGCTTCGAAACGCGTCGGCATGGAAAATGAGTGAGGCAGGCAATGCGGACTGCTAACACAGAGCCGGAGGGCGGGATGTTGCAGAGTGTCCTCTCGAAGATTCAGGGGGTTTGTGTTGGATTTTTGCACGCGGTAGCCCCGGCCGCGGAGAGTGGCACCACCCTTGGCTGGAGAAAAACATATCGCTGGCCAAAAGGGACTGTAGTTCCAACTACCAAGGAAAATGGAGCGTCTTGCAGTGCAGCATCCAGACAGCACGTGAGTCCGCAACCCTACCCCCACCACCTACTAAAGGTCAATCAAACACCATTAATTTTGCCACAACAGAATCTTACCTCTTGAACTTACTTAAAGTTATGAACATTGACGCATTTGGAAGACTACATGCCCCACAAATCACAGCGTGCATGTAACAAAGGACACGCCCCTGAGGGAGGCACTGTTTGAATAAAATGCTTCAAAAGTGATGAATGCGTCTCAAGTGAGGTTTTGATGGCAGCCCATGAAGAAGAAGCTGTAATGCTTCGAAACGCGTTGGCATGGAAAATGAGTGAGGCAGGCAATGCGGACTGCTAACACAGAGCCGGAGGGCGGGATGTTGCAGAGTGTCCTCTCGAAGATTCAGGGGGTTTGTGTTGGATTTTTGCACGCGGTCGCCCCGGCCGCGGAGAGTGGCACCACCCTTGGCTGGAGAAAAACATATCGCTGGCCAAAAGGGACTGTAGTTCCAACTACCAAGGAAAATGGAGCGTCTTGCAGTGCAGCATCCAGACAGCACGTGAGTCCGCAACCCTACCCCCACCACCTACTAAAGGTCAATCAAACACCATTAATTTTGCCACAACAGAATCTCACCTCTTGAACTTACTTAAAGTTATGAACATTAACGCATTTGGAAGACTACATGCCCCACAAATCACAGCGTGCATGTAACAAAGGACACGCCCCTGAGGGAGGCACTGTTTGAATAAAATGCTTCAAAAGTGATGAATGCGTCTCAAGTGAGGTTTTGATGGCAGCCCATGAAGAAGAAGCTGTAATGCTTCGAAACGCGTCGGCATGGAAAATGAGTGAGGCAGGCAATGCGGACTGCTAACACAGAGCCGGAGGGCGGGATGTTGCAGAGTGTCCTCTCAAAGATTCAGGGGGTTTGTGTTGGATTTTTGCACGCGGTCGCCCCGGCCGCGGAGAGTGGCACCACCCTTGGCTGCAGAAAAACATATCGCTGGCCAAAAGGGACTGTAGTTCCAACTACCAAGGAAAATGGAGCGTCTTGCAGTGCAGCATCCAGACAGCACGTGAGTCCGCAACCCTACCCCCACCACCTACTAAAGGTCAATCAAACACCATTAATTTTGCCACAACAGAATCTTACCTCTTGAACTTACTTAAAGTTATGAACATTGACGCATTTGGAAGACTACATGCCCCACAAATCACAGCGTGCATGTAACAAAGGACACGCCCCTGAGGGAGGCACTGTTTGAATAAAATGCTTCAAAAGTGATGAATGCGTCTCAAGTGAGGTTTTGATGGCAGCCCATGAAGAAGAAGCTGTAATGCTTCGAAACGCGTCGGCATGGAAAATGAGTGAGGCAGGCAATGCGGACTGCTAACACAGAGCCGGAGGGCGGGATGTTGCAGAGTGTCCTCTCGAAGATTCAGGGGGTTTGTGTTGGATTTTTGCACGCGGTCGCCCCGGCCGCGGAGAGTGGCACCACCCTTGGCTGGAGAAAAACATATCGCTGGCCAAAAGGGACTGTAGTTCCAACTACCAAGGAAAATGGAGCGTCTTGCAGTGCAGCATCCAGACAGCACGTGAGTCCGCAACCCTACCCCCACCACCTACTAAAGGTCAATCAAACACCATTAATTTTGCCACAACAGAATCTTACCTCTTGAACTTACTTAAAGTTATGAACATTGACGCATTTGGAAGACTACATGCCCCACAAATCACAGCGTGCATGTAAAAAAGGACACGCCCCTGAGGGAGGCACTGTTTGAATAAAATGCTTCAAAAGTGATGAATGCGTCTCAAGTGAGGTTTTGATGGCAGCCCATGAAGAAGAAGCTGTAATGCTTCGAAACGCGTCGGCATGGAAAATGAGTGAGGCAGGCAATGCGGACTGCTAACACAGAGCCGGAGGGCGGGATGTGTCAGAGTGTCCTCTCGAAGATTCAGGGGGTTTGTGTTGGATTTTTGCACGCGGTCGCCCCGGCCGCGGAGAGTGGCACCACCCTTGGCTGGAGAAAAACATATCGCTGGCCAAAAGGGACTGTAGTTCCAACTACCAAGGAAAATGGAGCGTCTTGCAGTGCAGCATCCAGACAGCACGTGAGTCCGCAAACCTACCCCCACCACCTACTAAAGGTCAATCAAACACCATTAATTTTGCCACAACAGAATCTTACCTCTTCAACTTACTTAAAGTTATGAACATTGACGCATTTGGAAGACTACATGCCCCACAAATCACAGCGTGCATGTAACAAAGGACACGCCCCTGAGGGAGGCACTGTTTGAATAAAATGCTTCAAAAGTGATGAATGCGTCTCAAGTGAGGTTTTGATGGCAGCCCATGAAGAAGAAGCTGTAATGCTTCGAAACGCGTCGGCATGGAAAATGAGTGAGGCAGGCAATGCGGACTGCTAACACAGAGCCGGAGGGCGGGATGTTGCAGAGTATCCTCGCGAAAATTCAGGGGGTTTGTGTTGGATTTTTGCACGCGGTCGCCCCGGCCGCGGAGAGTGGCACCACCCTTGGCTGGAGAAAAACATATCGCTGGCCAAAAGGGACTGTAGTTCCAACTACCAAGGAAAATGGAGCGTCTTGCAGTGCAGCATCCAGACAGCACGTGAGTCCGCAACCCTACCCCCACCACCTACTAAAGGTCAATCAAACACCATTAATTTTGCCACAACAGAATCTTACCTCTTGAACTTACTTAAAGTTATGAACATTGACGCATTTGGAAGACTACATGCCCCACAAATCACAGCGTGCATGTAACAAAGGACACGCCCCTGAGGGAGGCACTGTTTGAATAAAATGCTTCAAAAGTGATGAATGCGTCTCAAGTGAGGTTTTGATGGCAGCCCATGAAGAAGAAGCTGTAATGCTTCGAAACGCGTCGGCATGGAAAATGAGTGAGGCAGGCAATGCGGACTGCTAACACAGAGCCGGAGGGCGGGATGTTGCAGAGTGTCCTCTCGAAGATTCAGGGGGTTTGTGTTGGATATATATATATATATATATATATATATATATATATATATTATATATATATATATATATATATATATATATATATATATATATATATATATGCTTCAAAAACCGATGCTCGAGCGATCCTCGACCAAACAACGCTGGTGCCGTCGGTAGCAGCAGCCGCTACTCTTTATTTCGCACGAGTTCCAAATCCCACTATGTAGAAGGACACAGAGATGACACACCAGAAGATCTTTGCACAAATCCTTCATTGTGCACTCGTAGAACAAGGTCCTTCTTCTACGAGTGCACAATAAAGGATTTGTGCAAAGATCTTCTGGTGTGTCATCTCTGTGTCCTTCTACATAGTTGGATTTGGAACTTGTGCGATATATATATTTATATATATATATATATATATATATATATATATATATATATATATATATATATATATATATATATATATATATATATATATATATATATATATATATATATATATATATATATGTATATTACGCTCAAACTTTTCTTATCTTTACAGAAAAGGCACAGCACTCAAGGAGCCCTGTCAACCTGGCCTGGAAGCCCTTTATCACACCACAACAGTGCGGGAAACAGCTTTTACCACGCTGCCATTACATTGCGTTCCTTTACAACGCGGCTGTTACAACGACTGCGTTGTTAGAACGCGATGCCTTTACATCGCAGGTCAATAAATCGACTTGCTGTAGGGGGCACTCTAACCTAAGGAATCGTATAATTTACTATTCCACCACCTTGTCTGCTGATGCCTAGGCTGGAGTTGGAATAGTAAATTATACTCTTCCTAAGTCCAGCGCGCCCCCTACAGCCAGTCGATCTAATGACTTGCGTTGTAAAGGTATCCCGTACTAACAACGCAGTCATTGTAACGACCACGTTGTACAGGAACACAATGTAATAGCATGCAATGTAACATGCTATATTCCAACAGTGCATAACCGGTGTTGTTATTAACTGTTGCTATGTCATATACGTGAGTTAGAGACAGCAGAAATAATAGCCAGCAGCTCTATACCACTGCTATACATACCTAACCAATTGATATCCTGTACCTAATTTCTGAATTTCTACAATGCCAATTATTTAAATACAGAAAGGGATGCTGAGGCAACTTTCTTCTTTCCAGGCGTTTGGAGTATCTCACGCAATAGGGATAAATGCACTGGCATCCACCGATGCCTTACAGGAGACACCTACTATGAGGCATGAGAAGGGTACATAGTGGAGGGTGGTGGTGAATAAGTTGTGGAATTTATGTCCCTGTGCCAGAAATCGTAAGCAGAGAATATTATTTCTGCAAAGGCTGGTCAGAAACTGTCCGAGGTATCCATTGGTCATGAAGCTCCGGGTGTTCGGAAATCTTGTTCCTTCATTTAAAAAAAAAAACTCAAAACCTGGCATAAATTGAAAGCTCATCTTTGTTAAACGTTTTCTAGCCTGTTTTTTTTCACTTCTTATACATTACTTATTATTCATGCAAAAGAAAAAGACTTTAAAAATACAAATAAACTTGCATTTCAAACCTGTACCGCATCCCTGCAATGTTAAGTGTGGGACCGATTTTACACAACAAAAAATCACAATATTAAAATGGACTATACATAGAGCTCACAACTGGAAGTGAATATTGCCTGTGAGGCATATTTATGAGCGCTTTGTGTCATGCTTGCACCACACAATGTGGTACATGCATGACACAAACCTCTAAGTCATGATTATGAAGCCACGCAAACCCAACTCGCATGGCTTTGCGTGGTTTTGAAAATATTAAGTAATGCGATACAGCACAAATCACTGCGTCACATTATTCTGCACAAGGTAGGCATTCAACGGGAGATGTGGTGGGTGTAATAATCAGATTTACCATCAAATCAGGGGTGTCGCCATGGGGGCCTGTTTCTTCCCTAGCTACGCATGTTTGCACATGGGGCTATGGGAGGAACAGGTCCTGGCGGGAGATCTGCTAGAAACCATGGAACAGCAGGTGGTCACCTATTTACGATACATTGATGACCTTTTCTTTGTATGGAAAGGGACGGAGGAATCAGCAAGGAAATTTGTGGAAAGGCTGAATGTAAATAATTTGAATCTGCATTTTACATCTTGTATTGATGCAAAAAAAGTCTGTTTTCTGGATATGGAAATATATGTCAGTGGAAATTGTATGCAAACTAGGCTATACAGAAAGCCGACTGCTGGCAATACCATCTTGCACGCAGCCAGCCACCATCCTGGCCATTTGATACGCAGCATTCCCTACGGGGAAATGTTGCGTATCAGACGCATCTGTAGTAGCGAAGAGGAATGCACTATAGCTCAGGAAGCTTGCAAAACTAGATTCCTAGCTAGGGGATATTCTAGATCCTTGGTTGAGTCCGCACAGAAGAGGACTCATCAGATATCCCGGGAATCCGCCCTTATCCCAAAGAACAGAGAGGCAGAAACCACTGCGGGGGAAGGGGTTAGCAGTCCTCGAATGATTGTGACATATAGCAGGCAACATTCAGCTCTAAGAAAGATATTTTGCGATAACTGGAACCTCATATTGGGGGATCCGGTTATTGGCAACAAGGTATCGAAAAAGCCTCTCTTGACCTTCAGAAAATCCAAATCTATGGCTAATGCCTTGGTCCAGAATGCCTTAGAACCCCAGATGTCATCAACATGGAAGGCTTTGGGAGGGGGTTTCAAGAAATGCATACAGTGTAAGGCATGCAAATATGGGATTAACAAATCCACCTATGTTGTCCCATTCTCCAGTACCCCGAGGAGAATTACTAAACGCCTTACTTGCAAGACAGATTACGCGGTCTATGTGCTGGAGTGCACGTGTGGTCTCAGGTACGTGGGTAGTACCCACTTGCCGGTCCACAAATGTGTACTTCAGCACATCAGAGCTATCTCTAATAAAGATCAGGCCTACCCTGTCGCTAGGCATTTTGAACAGCACCATAGCTCCAACCCTATGCATCTGTCCTACTTTGTTATAGATGCAGTTTGGCCCATGAAGAGAGGGGGTGATCGAGAGGCGAAACTGCGCCTACTTGAAACCCGGTACATCCTGGAACTAGATAGTAAGCAGCCACAGGGTCAGAATGCGACGGAAGATCTTTACACTTGTCTATGATATGATGAGAGTAATTATATATTACAAATTCTCCGCGCTTCAAATGTTTCAGGGCAGTCCACTCATTTACTGTGTTTTTGAGAATTTGCCGCATGGGTACTTGGTCTTTTAAATCAATAATACTGTTGTTGCTGTATTTTAACATCTGACGCCTCCACACTTTCTGTGTTAAGAGCATCTTTCAAATAGGAGGAGGATTAGTCCAAGGAGTATAACCATGGGTTCAACACAACATGTGTTTCTTTTGAACAAGTTATGATTTCTTTTTCAAATATTGGTTAAGCACCAGCACGAGCACTTTATGAAATTTTATTTACTTAACACTTTATTTAGCCAATGTCAGAATGCAATGTGTAACATTGTGGTGCTATCTTACAATATTCTGTGCCCACTGGGGCTTTATCTCTTTTGCCAAGTGCCTTGTACATTTGGGGGGTGAGCATTTTTTTGTGTGAACAACTAATTGCTATGAATCTATGGTAAAAAATTCTGTGGGTTCATGTTCACGTCATAATTAACTTGTATTCATACAGTTATTCAAAACAACTTTAGTGGTTTTTAAAGTGTAAATATATATTTATATTTTATATATCAAGCCACTTGTACTTTAACCAGAGTATGCACATAACATTGGCATACATTTGTTAGCACTTGGAAATGTAGTATTTTTTCTATGTTGCTGAAATTTTTTGTAATGATTTGCGCGCGCACTTGCACTTTAAATGTATGGCATTGGCTGTAAGCAACTGGCCATGTGATCAAGCTGTAAAGGCGAAACGCGTTATGGCGGCGGCAGGCTTGCTGAAATAAACACGAAGGTTTAAGCACTGAAATCTGGGTCCGTTCTTTCATCATCGTTGAGTGTTGGGCTGAGGCAGCTGCCTTGGCTGGTGACGAATTCTCGTACATATATATATATATATATATATATATATATATATATATATATATATATATATATTACCTACTGGCGGTCGCCAGTAGGTATATATAGTTAGGATTTTTTCCCCATGGGATTTCTGAAAATTCTATGTCTAATAACTTTGGCGTTTGTGGACGGAATCGGCTGAAATTTTCAGGAAAATGGCACATTTTGTTTCCGAGCTCCTGGAAATTTGGGGGGGTTTCGTCAAGGGGGGGCTGAGAAAAAAGGGGGGTCCCAAAACGCGTTTTTAACATTGAGTTTTCCATAGGGCGGTTGGACTCACTTTTAGCTCGAACGGCTGAATGGATTTGCACGAAACTTGGCAAAATTGTAGGGACTGTTAGCCCGATGTGCCTTTGCTAGGTCTCAATATATGTGCTTCAGTGGATTTTGAGAAATTAACGTTTAAATCAAGATATATATCTGTAACAGCGCTCCGGGCAGCGATCCGGTTCGCGTACTTTTCGCTTATCGGAACTTTGCGAAGCGAAGCTGATTGGCTCTCCGGTGTCTGTCAACATTCTAAACAGTCCGGTGCGGCCGCCATCTTGTCTCTCGGTAGGATCGAGAGACAAGAGGAGGCCAAAACAAAGGAGGAAATGAAGGAAAGGGGGCAAGATAGACCCCTTCTGACCCCCTAGGATTGATGAGGGGATATTATAGAGCCACGCTGGGCCCAAAAAAAATAAATAAATAAATTCCGTTTTTTTCGCCGTAGAGACGCGTCTTGGTACGCGAACCGGGCAGCTAACCGGGAAGCTAACCGGCAGTGTAACGGGAGTCTGACGAGTAGCTGATTGGCTGTCAACATTGTAAACAGTTCGGAGCGGCCGCCATCTTGTCTCTCGGTAGGATCGAGAGACAAGAGGAGGCCAAAACAAAGGGGGAAATGAAGGAAAGGGGCAAGGTAGACCCCTTCTGACCCCCTAGGATTGATGAGGGGATATTATAGAGCCACGCTGGGCCCAAAAAAAAAAATTCCGATTTTTTCGCCGTAGAGACGCGTCTTGGTACGCGAACCGGGCAGCTAACCGGCAGTGTAACGGGAGTCTGAGGAGAAGCTGATTAGCTGTTATCATTGTAAACAGTCTGGAGCGGCAGCCATCTTGTCTCTCTGTGGGATCGAGAGACAAGAGGTGGAAAAAAGGTGTAAATGAATGAAAGGGGTAAGGCAGACCCCTCCTGAACCCCTAGGATTGATGAGGGGGCTATTAAAGTTCCCTGGGGGGTGAAAAAAAAAATTCGATTTTTCGCGGTAAAGGTGCTTCCTGGTACGTTAACCGGGCAGCTAACCGGCAGCGTAACGGGAGTCCGACATATTGTGTTTTTTGAACGTTTGTGATATGTGCACGTGTGGATTTTGTCTAATTAAGGTTAAAAAAATATATATATATCTTTAAGCGTGTTTTGGCGCGCTTACGGTTTGGGTTTGGTTTGCGCTGCAGAGACGATACGTCACGGTTATGCGATGCATCATGAGGCGTCTCACGGGCTACGTGATACGTCACTTAATAAAGAATATATTTTACAGCTACAGATATTAGCTTTTAAAAAACCAATGAAATTCACAGAAAAAACCATAGGTTATAGACCATATATAGTTAGGAATTTGCATTTACAAAACCTTGAAAATTCACTGAAAAAACCATAGGTTATAGACCATATATAGTTAGGGATTAGCATTTAAAAAACCTTATTTTATTTGCACAAAACCATTGAAATTCCATATATAGTTAGATGCACTAACTATATATCGCGGACCCGCAATCCACTGCTAATGATGTCACATATTACATCATTCATGACATGATCAGTGACATCACTGATGACATCACTGATGACATCTCAAATGACATCACTGATGACATCACTGATGACATCTCAAATGACATCACTGATGACATCACTGACATCTCATTTGACATTACTGATTACATCACTGATGATATCATTTATGTGATAATACATCTTCAGACTCTAATATAACCTTAGATACACTCAGTGTAAACAGGCACTCACAGACTGTCACACATCCATGGAGTTACTCACACACCTAGTCAGTCATGCAAAGAATCAATCACACCTCCATTTCCTCAACTATACAGTTATACACACCTTACTTATTCAAACATATACTAACACATATTTACTCTCTCATACAATCCTTGATACAAGTTCACAATGATTCATACAGCCACTCTCACATTCACTGGCTCTTATGTTCAGTTATTTATATATGTCAACTCTCACATGGAGTGTGTTTTACATATGTACTTACTTTGACATGTAGAACTGAGATATCCATTCATTCACCAATATACTCATGCACACAGACAACTGTCCATACAGCTGTTTCTACATGCACTTTTGAAGCCATACACCTAGGGAATCAACTGCTCACACATCTATGCACAGAGTTATACACCTCCCAGCCACCCACACACATACTCAGTCTCCCATACAAATACTTGGGCAACCATTCAATAACCCATATAGTTACTGATATAGCTACTGATTTAAACATGCAGCAGTTTACAGAAGAACATAAATAATGATTGCCAAATTAGGACACTTTAATCACTAACCCATGCACTCAGTGAGACACATTTAATCATTCTCTCATACAGTCAGTCATGCACCTACTAAATCCTTCATCCAGACACTTATACATCCACTCATTCTTCAATATGTAAGACATATTTTAACTTTACAGAAACATACAGTCACTGGGTGTTGTCATCAGTGATGTCATCAGTGATGTCATTTGAGATGTCATCAGTGATGTCATCAGTGATGTCACTGACCATGTCATGAATGATGTAATATGTGACATCATTAGCAGTGAATTGCGGGTCCGCGATATATAGTTAGTGCATCTAACTATATATGGAATTTCAATGGTTTTGTGCAAATAAAATAAGGTTTTTTAAATGCTAATCCCTAACTATATATGGTCTATAACCTATGGTTTTTTCAGTGAATATATATATATATATATATATATATATATATATATATATATATATATATATATATATATATTTGTATATTACGCTCAAACTTTTCTTATCTTTACAGAAAAGGCACAGCACTCAAGGAGCCCTGTCAACCTGGCCTGGAAGGCCTTTATCACACCACAACAGTGCGGGAAACAGCTTTTACCACGCTGCCATTACATTGCGTTCCTTTACAACGCGGCTGTTACAACGACTGCGTTGTTAGAACGCGATGCCTTTACATCGCAGGTCAATAAATCGACTTGCTGTAGGGGGCACTTTAACGTAAGGAATCGTATAATTTACTATTCCACCACCTTGTCTGCTGATGCCTAGGCTGGAGTTGGAATAGTAAATTATACTCTTCCTAAGTCCAGCGCGCCCCCTACAGCCAGTCGATCTAATGACTTGCGTTGTAAAGGTATCCCGTACTAACAACGCAGTCATTGTAACGACCACGTTGTACAGGAACACAATGTAATAGCATGCAATGTAACATGCTATATTCCAACAGTGCATAACCGGTGTTGTTATTAACTGTTGCTATGTCATATACGTGAGTTAGAGACAGCAGAAATAATAGCCAGCAGCTCTATACCACTGCTATACATACCTAACCAATTGATATCCTGTACCTAATTTCTGAATTTCTACAATGCCAATTATTTAAATACAGAAAGGGATGCTGAGGCAACTTTCTTCTTTCCAGGCGTTTGGAGTATCTCACGCAATAGGGATAAATGCACTGGCATCCACCGATGCCTTACAGGAGACACCTACTATGAGGCATGAGAAGGGTACATAGTGGAGGGTGGTGGTGAATAAGTTGTGGAATTTATGTCCCTGTGCCAGAAATCGTAAGCAGAGAATATTATTTCTGCAAAGGCTGGTCAGAAACTGTCCGAGGTATCCATTGGTCATGAAGCTCCGGGTGTTCGGAAATCTTGTTCCTTCATTTTAAAAAAAAAAACTCAAAACCTGGCATAAATTGAAAGCTCATCTTTGTTAAACGTTTTCTAGCCTGTTTTTTTTTTCACTTCTTATACATTACTTATTTTTCATGCAAAAGAAAAAGACTTTAAAAATACACATAAACTTGCATTTCAAACCTGTACCGCATCCCTGCAATGTTAAGTGTGGGACCGATTTTACACAACAAAAAATCACAATATTAAAATGGACTATACATAGAGCTCACAACTGGAAGTGAATATTGCCTGTGAGGCATATTTATGAGCGCTTTGTGTCATGCTTGCACCACACAATGTGGTACATGCATGACACAAACCTCTAAGTCATGATTATGAAGCCACGCAAACCCAACTCGCATGGCTTTGCGTGGTTTTGAAAATATTAAGTAATGCGATACAGCACAAATCACTGCGTCACATTATTCTGCACAAGGTAGGCATTCAACGGGAGATGTGGTGGGTGTTCCCACACAACTCCCATGTATTTTGTTGCATTCCCAGATCAACCAAACCTGCTAAACCTGGCAATGCTCCAAAAAGATACGCCTCCCCAGGAGAGGCGAAAAGAGGAGAAATATCTTAATCTCTACTTGTCAGTTCCTCTTTCTATGTGTGCTGCAGGAGCACACAAAGAAAGTGGGAAAGGTCTCTCGGGATTGTTTTTGTGCAGGAATTAAAGTGGAGAAATAGGGGGGCATATTACCAAGGGCCATTATCGCCGCATTAGCGGGACTATTTCCCGCTAATGCAGCGATAATTTCATCGCCCTATTACCAAGCTGTCGCTAACACCAGTTAGGGACAGCTTGTAGGTGATAGCGGGCATTTAGGGACCCACTTTGCATGTCAGCAATAATTATCGCTAATGACATGCAAAGTGGGCGTGCCAAGATGTTAGCGCCTGAAAACAGTCGCTAACATCGCTATCCCCGATTACCAACTTTGTGGAAATATTTGCGCTAAGCACGAATATCTCCAAAAGCTAACGCCTGCCCTGAGCAGTTCTTAGCCATGTTATCCAACGGTAGGTGGATAGCATGGCTAAGAGCATTAGCTCGGTAATGCATGAATATCGCTGACTTTTTAGCGATATTCATGCATTTCGGCCGATTTTTATCACTTAAGAGATAAACCTTGATAATAGCAAGGCTCCTAAGCGATAAAAATCGGTGAAGCACGGCGATAAAATTATTGCCGTTAACCAAGCATAGCGATAATTATCACTAATGCTTGGTAATATGCCCCAAAGATCTTTCTCCTCATTTCGTCTCTCCTGGGGGCATATCTTTTTGGCGAAGGCATCCCTTCCTGCACAAAAACAATTCTGCCAGCAGCACAGGCACCCTTGCACCATGGTGCAAAGGTACCTAGGTTGGTGCTAGTCCCCGAAACAGCACCAGCGCAAAGAAAGAGGACAGGAATGAGACGTTTTGGATAACCTTGCCCTGTGACGCAGGCTAGCCCAGCAAGGTAACTTGCTGCACTGCCCTACGTCACACAACTCGTAAAAAAGGCTAAATGTTCAAATAGCATGTGTAATTC
Organism: Lissotriton vulgaris; assembly: GCF_964263255.1. Lineage (NCBI taxonomy): Eukaryota > Metazoa > Chordata > Amphibia > Caudata > Salamandridae > Lissotriton > Lissotriton vulgaris. The sequence goes on from NW_028241628.1 coordinate 63,759, forward strand.
TCATCAAAGTTACTCATTGTATTGACCTAAGAAGGATGATAGGCCAATTCAGCATGCCACGAGCTGCGCAGACAGGCATAGTTGGGGTTCTAAAAGAGCAATAGAATAAAACTACTTTTGAGCACAGCTCATGCTCTGTGTATTTTATGAAGCGAATGGGGAATACGATCTCTGGGGAGGAGAACCACAATGAATAAATGGAGGACATTTTCGAGGAAATTAAGCAGCACTGACTCTTGAGAAAACAGGAATATTATTATCCAGCATATTAACTTCAAAGACAATCCCGATCATAAAAACGACTCATCAGTCAGCGGACGGGATTAATGTTTTTGAACTCAAAATTAATATTCGCGGCTCATGAATTCTGATGGTTCCATAAATTAAAGGCTGCGCAAAGGCTTTTGGGTATAATCCGGCAGGACTGGCAGCTTTAAATAAGTAGGAAAAGCTACATGTTGGCAAAAGGAGCTGTTTGCACTCTGATTTCCATTCTGCCAGGGTTCGTGAATCAATAAACTAGTCCCAGGCCTTTTCAGTCACTGAAGCGATCCCGCGTGCAGGCGCTGCTCATCTGTCGCAAAACATGATATTTTATACCGGAAATAATTCAGAAGAGCACATGACAGATGATGGGTTGCCTGAGGTGGAGGTAGCATTTCAGAGACAGGAGGCGCAACAGGGGGGCTTTAGCAAAGGGTCTGTTCTCTGGCATGGCCAGGGGCGTAGCTCTGTCAGTAATATTGAGGGGGAGGGGAGACTGGGTTCATGAGCTTCCGATTTTCCAACAACCAAGCTGGCATAAAATGTAAAATACATTATAAGACAAGAAGGGCACTCCAGAGGGTCTAATAGGGCTGTAGAAAGGGGGGCGGGTTGATAGGGCTCGTAAGTGAGAGTAAGTTATTTAATGTTTATTGTTTGATTAATTAAAGTCTTACAATGAAGCGACCTACATAAAATACTCCGGTATAAAACAGGTAAAACAAAATGAATAAAAATACAATATTTTTAACTGAATTATAACTAATAAAATTCATTTCATAGTATATTTTTATATGGTATTTATAAGTTTTAACTTGTAAGCGAGAGAAAACACAATATTTTGTGAAATAACCAACATTTTTAACACTTTCAAAGCAGAGAGGGAGAGAGTGTTTGGGCGTTTTCGTCTGTGTGTATGTAGATATTTCTTGTGAAATATGACAGACACTTTATATCTCTCCCGACTGAAAGCACTGCCACCTGTGCCCAAGTATTTTCCAGAAAATACATGTATTTATTAGGGGGGCGGGGGGGTCTAACACCCCGAACACCCACCTCCCTGAAGCTGGGTGTGGCCTATCTCTGGAAGGCACTGGCCCGTGCATTGTTCATTGAATATCCACTCAAATGCAAAGCGCCCCCAGGATGTGCTGTGGTCTCGGTGACTGCTTTTATAATCCAGCTGTGCCCACCCACGTGCATTCACCTGAGGCTCGCCCATTACTAAGATGCAGAGCTGTTCTCATTTGTGAAGTCATCAGCCTTGGTGTCGGTGTGTCTTAATCAGCCCACGTTGTTTATGATTATACCAGAGATTGTGTGGCATAGACTCGAAATGAGATTCCACATGTATGTTGGTAGTTTGGAAACTTTGCGTTGATCAGCCTCCATTCCTTCAGTTTTTCTGGTTTTCTAAAACAGCACTCTGACAGCTGTGCAGTTCTTACATGAACTGTAGCTTAGATCCCTGCGCCTTCTATTGATGCCAGGGTTAACGTTCACACTTCTATACATGTTAAGTACTCCCTCTGCCCTTACCCCGGGAACTCCTAACACTACCATGAGTCCAGGAGTACACCTATTCCACTTTCACAATTAACACACACTCCCTCCTGCCATTAGGACCATGTTCTCCTCCCACAAATAGCGTGGTACAGATTTGAGTGTTCACAAGCGTCAGTCACTTCAACCTCTGCCAGTAGTTTTGGGGTCTCCTCCTCCTGTTTTTGGCCCAAGGGTGACTGAACCATTCTTACTCTCCTTGTTGGCAGGTACCTCTCATCTTTCAAATGGTGCTATGTGCTCTGGAGCTGGGGATCCACGTTCGAGTCTCGGCGTCGGCTCAACATTCTGTGATTCTCGGCGGATCAATTCCTCTCCCAATGCCCATGGACAGCACCTGGATACCCTCACCAGTGGTAAACCGAGCTGCATAAATCTACTAATTGCAATTCGAATTACACGACCACGTTAGTGGTGCTTCTTCACTTCCGTGAGGAGAAGGTAATCTTTCTGAAATACATTTCTGCGTTCACCTTTTACATGAATAGTAATAGCAAATCATATTACATCTGCATTTAGAACGAGGTACTCCTTGGATTCGTGCTACACTTGTCCCTGCCTACTGTGTTATGCAGCCGTCACAGATACATAAGTGCTTAGGTGCGTGATATATTTATTGATGTTTGTACTTGAAATGCAACCTGTAACCTTCGAGATGAATACGACGCCTCTTCAACTGGGGCCCCAACCCTGAACCATTGCCTTGGGATGAAACTGTGACGAGCAGTTTACTAACGTACATTTGCAGCAAAGTTCCTAACATTCTGAGCACAATTTTTGTTTTTCAGATTTGTGACCTGCTAATTGTATAATTTTCAGCAATAGCATACCTCACCACCCCCCCTCCCCCCCCCCCGCCCCCCCCCCGAGGTAACAAGCTGGACCACACACACCTACCTTCAGTATGTGACTAACCCTCCTGCTGTACCATTTGAAATTAAAACGGATTACAGATGTCAATTCTTTGTTAAGAGGGTTAGGAAGCTTTTACCAAAGAAATAGGAAGTTTCTGTGTCCTATTTTTTTTAAAAAAAAATCAACAGAGAAAGTTTCAGAGGTGGCCTAGTGGGTTCCCTGAACAGAGACACAACTAAATAGGTCTATCATGCCAGCACAATTGGATACAGTTTAAAAAGATCTCAGAAACAGAAATGATCTGTTTATACATGTTAAAGAGAGCAAACGTGGAAGCTGTCTACTGATACCCTCACTCCACCCTTGTTAATTGAATTTCAGGGGCTGGGGCCAATAGTGCCTTTTTCATTATTCTTTTAAATTCATTCATGCTGGGTAAAGGACCACACAGACACATCGTATTTGGGTATTGAAACTGACCCAGGGCACGCGCACCCGGCACCTTTTTTTTAGCAGGGTCACCTGACAGGTGACGCCTGTAATGGGTGGGTGTTAGTGTGGGTGAAAACACTAGAACGTGTCCACCCAGACACTACATCCTTCCTAAACTTTAATGAAAAAAATTAACAAAAGTCCAACCTGTAAGAAAACAAATACACACTACACAGCACCAAATGAGTCTCTTCAGGCCGTCAGCAAGGCAGCCCTGCAGCTTTGGACTGCATGGTCAGGATGCTTTTGTCCGCCTTGGTGTTGGGAGTCTATTTACAAAGTTCAAGTATCAGTGCATCTAGAGCGGTGGTGGAGTCCACTCTAGAGATCTTGCAGGCGCTGTTAGGGATGATCATGGTGTATGAGGCCTTTCCTTGGAGCCAACGTGTTTGGTGGTCTTTCTAGCTCCAGACAGCTGAGCAACTTCGGACTTGCCTCTTGTGCCTGGACTTCTCTACCACGGGAGCCTCCCGAAGTGCCTTCCTGGTGGGTTGTCATAGGACCCTATGGACTGCTCAGGCTTCGTGTAGACCACGCAAAGGCGTCACTGAGGAACTGCCAACAGGACCACAGCCAAGTCACTCATGTAGCCGCAGTGGGCAGTGTCTTGGTCTGGGTGTTCTCGACATCTGGTTCTGTGCCTTCCTCTGATGGTCTTTGAGTGATCAGTTTTCGACTGTGACCTCCATGCTTCCTGTGTGTGCTGTGAAGCTGCTGCTGATTCATCTCTCCTATTCAGATTCCCCTCTCACCTTAACTCCATCGAGGCCCTTGCCCCTGGATTGCCATGTGACTGCGTGGGTTGTGCGGGCCTTCCGTAGGCCACGATAAGGGGTTGCTGCAGAACTCCCAAGAGGGGCCAAACCTCGTAAACTCCAAGGGTGGATATTCCTATGGTCGAGTATGCTCTACTTCGGCAGGCTTCAGTTTGACGATGGCACACAGAAGGTTCCTTGGTGGCTAGTCACATTGAACTCCAGTTGCCTGGAGGTGCGATGTTCCTTTGACTTCCTTGGTGATGTTGCTCCTGGATGACGATGACAAACACACTGATTTTCCTTCAGTTGGGCAACAGGCGGTGATCTCTTGCCTTGTGTGACTTTGTGTAGTGAGGAGGGCTAGAGGTACTTTGTGGCCACTTTTAGGTGTTTTCCAGCAGGTGCACTTTCTAGGCGTGGTGCTATCGATACCAAGCAGCCGGTGACAGGTGAGAGGATGGTCCAACTGCGAAGTGTGGGCCCTGGACGCAGATTGTGCTTGCTAGCTGCTTACGGCTGGTCCATCCGCTAGGCTGTCTCCAGTGACGTCTCGGCACTCCGGCGGCTGGCTTGTGCTGATGAACACCTTCTCCAGTGCTGGCATGAGTCTTCTGTCCTGCCTCTCTTCTCTGTTCCATCTTGCGCGCCTGTGGTGGTTGTCTGCCCTGCGGCTTTGTGCCATTGTTCTTTCTTCCGTTGTGCAGTGGCGTCTTGCCACTCTCTTTTTTTCCTTCCGACAATGTCTTCACTTGGATAGGGTGTCCTGCCACGTCTTATGTTTATGTCAAATGGATATCTCGCTGGCACTTGATCCTGCTTCCATCCGGGCGGAGTTGCTCACTCCAAGTGATGCAGGCGGTGTAACTGTGTCATCTGGCCACGTCTCAAGTGATGTCAGAACCTATGTTGTGGTGCCGGCTTGCCATGTGGGGTGTGCAAATTTCTTCATGCCTGTCCTGGGTCATTGATGACTCTATCTTGAGGCAGTGTGAGGGAGGACACTCTGTGCTGTCTTCTGACCACTGTGGGGCTTCGCTGGCATGGTGGAGATGTAGATGATCTCCCTTCCATTTTCAGTGCTGCACTTCTCTGTGGAGAGTTTTCTCTCTCCTGGGTGCTTGTCTGTGGTGTCAGATTTCTGGGTGCATGTGTCGCGTACCTCGTTCACTTTGTCCTCTTCTTGGGCGTCCTCTCTTGGCTTGCAGAGGTGGCTATTCACAAGTGAGGGTGGGTGGCTGTTATGGCTGTCTTTTTGCTAGCTCTTTGGAGAAGGAGAATGATGGAGAGTGACTCCAGCCTATCACCCCCATAGCATAGGGATTAGGCCGATAGACAGGGACCCTGTCTTATATACATAAAGGCATTTGCGTGTTATTTTCCTTAGAGTAAGGCTTATGAATTTAAGTGAGGGGTTAGATATATAAGTATTAGTCATGATTCACTCATTTGCTAACATGCCGATCTGTTTTTCATGGAGCTATGCATATTATGGGCTCCGTAGGCCTTAAACGAGACAGACTCCATTTTGCTTTCTGCCCGGTAGCTCGAGAAGGCTTTCTAGGTTAAGTGTAATGTTTTAGTTTCAAGCTGTTGTTCGCTTGGAGAGAACCGGTTCAGGCTGACCCTTATCGAAGGAATGTATTTTTCTCCACTCCGAAGACACAACTTCAGGCCGGCCGGCTGGGAAAGTGTCCTTGGTACGGGGAGGTACAAGAATTTGGTGGGCGGCAGGTTACTGGCCGTGAATTTCCATGAAGGAACGGGCTTTGATATTAGCGAAGGTGTTAGTCTTTTTGTCAGTTAGTCCGTAGGCGGCATCTAGCCGTTAGCATCTCTGCCATTATTCATTTTCATGGTGGACAAGTCGCCATCTTTGAAGTTGGAGAAAGATTTAAGACCGAAACTCTCTGAGATAGACTGAACGAGAAGTAGCGCGGAGCGCACTAATACAGAGAGAGAGAGACGGTAGTTAATAAACAGCAAGGTTCCGAGGTCCTGAGGGAGAGCAGACGAGGTTGAGCCTAGCGGTGCAGACGTGTACTTGTGACGGCTGAGGGTGACTGCAAGGCGAGCCAGGACCCAGAGACGAGACAGGAGCCTAGATGACTGCCGAGTCCAAACTTCCCATTAACCAGGTGATGTCCGACCAATTCCTGTAGTATGCGCACTTTAACCTTTCTCTTTTATTCCCTTTGCAAATGTAATGCTGCATAGTAATGTGATTTATGCCTATTGTTAATAAATATCCTAATTCATATAGAATTATTGTGTACCTGGTGCTTATGTTCAATATTGGTAAACGGCATTCCTAGTCGAGCGCTATTTAGGTGAACGGATGAGAAATCCCGATCAGGTAGATGGTAATCGAATAAAGAGGGAGTGAGTGGACCTTTGATGCCAAAAGCAAGAAGTACACTGTATAATCTGGACCCATATTCAAAGTTATTATTTTAGTTTTGTCCCAAGTAGATTGCCGAAATATCATCCCAATAATGGTTCATAGGAATGTGGTCGTCGTTGATATGCGGCGTTAATGAGAGCGTCGGGGAGGATACCGACGTGTAAATCCACCAGATTGTGGCTTAAATAAGTGAGAACGTCAGGAGGGATACTGACGCGTAGTTTCGCAGGATCGCGAACAATTTGGAAAAGGGAGCATTAGGTTCTGCAGGCCCGTGTGTAGACACACCGGATTGTGTGTCAGATCTGCCCTAGGGTAGAACGGTCTGGGTCGGGGTGACCGCGAGGCCAACTGATGTGAATAAGATATTGTAGAAAATCCGTATATGTATATTGTCATTCCCCATTCTTAGGTGCAACCTGTATATTTATCTGTATATCTACTCATTGTGAATACGATCTAAGAAGGGAAGGTGAGTACGTTTTGGCTGGGTCACAGGGGCCCCTGGGGGCTGATCCCATCTAAACAGAAAATCCAGCCATTACATCTGGCGTCACGAACTGTTTACGAAGCCTGTGTGCATTGTGTTGTTTTCATCTCGTTGGTTTGCGCTCGGCTTGTACGTATAAAATTTTGTTTATAATTGTGTATATAATTTTTTGTGTGTCATTATGTTTGCGAAAAAATCACCGTCGGTTTTTAAATTACCGATCCAGATTCCCGGCTGGGAGTCTACGCCTTACGAGGCTTTGGCCCGTGAGTGGGCTGATTCTACTGGTTTGAGTGAAAATTGGTCTTCATTCTTGGAGCAGGCGGAGCCTGCTGATGTGATTTCGTGCCTACAGAAAGCGCCAGTAGTGAAGGGTGATGAGCTTCCTATTTTAGGACGCAGAGGGTGGATTATTCTTAATGCATACAGAATATTGCATGAGAGGTTTGTGCAACTACAGAAACAGTTTAAAGATTCGGAAGGACAGTGTGTCGAGTTGCAAAATGCGCACACTTTGTTGCGTTGTCAAAATAAATTGCTTGCCGATAAACTTGAAACATATCAGACCATTGCCGAAAGGGCTGCGGTCCGTATTGCACGATATAAGTATAAACATCGTCGTGGACGTGTGTCTTCACGCAAAGTGCGTATGGTTGTAGCAAAAGCTGGAATGGATTGGAACCCCGATGAGTGGGACGGTAATATCTGGGATTCTCATACTTCTGACTCCTCGGCAGAGGAGGGTGACAAGCGCGAGTCTTCTCGCTCCGGCCGTGATTGTAAATCTGCTTCGTGCATTGATTTGACTACCGATGGTGACCGTGCTCGTTCTTCCCGTGCGGATGACGTAGCTTGCCCTGATTGTTCTGTTAAATCTAAGATGCGGGCTTCCTCGGAAGCTCTTCCCGCAGTTTCTGCTCACCCGATCTTTCGACGGAAATTACAACAAGCCCCTGGTAATCCGGGTGGTATCGCTCTTGACTGTATTGAAGATTTTACTCAGCAGGAGATCAGTGACATCCTGCAACGATTTAAACAACGGCCTGGTGAGACCTTGCTTACCTGGATGGTGCGTCTTTATGAGCTTGGCGCTTCCGGTATTATGCTCGATGCTGTTGATTGCTTACGATTTTGCTCTTTGAGTTCTGATTCTACTATTCAGGACCATTTTCTGAATTATAATGGTAATGTCCAAACTTCTTTGCTCCAGCTTGCGCCTGATGGCTGTAATCATAAATATCCAACTGAGTCTGATTGGCCCTCTGATGAAAAGCCGTGGTATACTCTGCGCGATGCGTCGCAACGTTTAAAGGAAGAAGTCATGAAAACGTGTATCTTCCTTAGTACTGCTGACAGGTTATTGGATGGTCTTTTAACATCTTCTGTGCGTAACCGCATTATACGTACTTCTCCTGTTGCTTACAAGCAGGTCATGATGACATTATTGATTAACCAAACTGGCAATCCTTTGTCTGCTGTGCTCGAGTCTGTTCGTCAGCTTGGTGAGCTGGGTGAATGGTTTAAACCTGAAAGACAATCCCGACCTGAGGGTCGTACTGGTGGGGACTATAAGTTCTCTAGACGTGACATGTTTCTTGCTCTCATTGCTGATGGTGTCAAAAGGGAAGAGATTGATGGTGAACCTAATAATATCCTATGGGATATGTTTCGTAAGCGTGGTTTGGATCGAAAGGAAGGTGCCCGTCGTGTGCGAAAGAATGAGTATGATCGTGGTTCGGATGACAGTGGTGATGAGAGACGACGTGTGAATACTGATTGCCGTGATGATTGGCGCTATGAACGCGGTGGTTCCCCCCGTCGTAATGATGGGAGGGGGAGAGAGGATGATCGTGAGAGGGGAAGAGATGATCGTGGTTCTAGCACACGTAGAGATGCAAGGAGTTATTCCCCTGATGTACGAAAGAGGGAGGATCGTAACAGGCTCTCTGACCGTAATTCGCAACTTTTTGAACCTGACACTAATCCGTTTCGTACTGGAGACAGATATGAACAAGAAATTTTGATACCCAAGAAAACTGAGAACATTTACCCTGATCTGTCTTGGTTGACGGAACGCAGGAAAAATGACTAGGAAATAGGTCAAGCTCCGGTACGCAGGTGGGCCCACAGAGATTACAGACCCTATGTAGATATTGAGATTTTTTGGAAACATCGTAATATCCAAAGGGCCCGAGCGTTAGTTGATACTGGGGCGGAGGCCACTTTAATTCATGGTAAGTCAAGAAAATTTCATGGACAGTCTTTTACAATTACCGGTCTGGGTGGTAAAGAAACACCCGCAGTTCAAACTGCACTTGAAATTAAAATTGGTAGGATTCCTCGTAGAGAATACTCTGTGTTGGTTGTGCCACTTTTGGAATACATTATTGGAATTGACATTTTGAAAGGTATGACTTTGCATTTGGATGATGGTTACTATCAATTTGGTACTAGACAGTACATTTCGACCAGACCCGTACGGGTTGGCCGTTTACGCATGCCACCTATTAAGATCCCTTTAGCGACGAAAGTGATTTCTCAGAAACAATATCGCATCCCAGGTGGTCATGAAGAAATTACAGCTACGATTCAGGATTTGGTTGACGCGGGAGTCATTACTCCGGTCACATCTGCTTGGAATAATCCTGTTTGGCCCGTGCGCAAAAGTGACAACTCTTGGCGCATGACTGTTGATTATCGAGAATTGAAGAAACATACACCTAAATTGACTGTTGCAGTGCCTGACATTGTTACATTGATTGAGAGAATTCAAAAGCATCCAGGTACGTGGTATGCTTCCATTGACATTGCTAATGCTTTCTTTTCAATTCCGATTGCCCCCGAATGCCAGGAACAATTCAGTTTTACATGGAATGGACGTCAAATGACGTTCCGGAGTCTTCCTCAAGGCTATGTACATAGTCCTACGATCTGTCACCGGCTGGTGGCGGAACATTTGTCTGAAGTGCCCACGATCCCACAAGTTCAGATTTGTCATTATATTGACGACATTTTGATTCAAGGTGAAACGCAAGACCAGGTACAGTCTCATTTAGATCAGATCATTGACTGTTTGCGAGCAAAAGGTTGGGAAATGAATCCTGACAAATTACAAACTCCATCCCAAGCTGTAAAATTTCTAGGAATTAATTGGCATGAGGGTCACAGAGAGGTGATTCCACAAGTTAAACGAAAAATACTTGATTTTGCTGTTCCCAGAAATAGGAAAGAGGCGCAATCCTTTATCGGATTATTTGGATTTTGGCGTCAGCATATTCCCCATTTGAGTCAGATCTTGGCTCCTTTGTATCGAGTCACTCGTAAAAAGAATGCGTTTGAATGGGGCGAACCTCAACAGACTGCTTTTAATTTGGCTAAAGAAGCTATTCAGTATGCTTTGGATTTGTGGCCTGTGAGTGACGGTGATGTGGATTTGAATGTGTCCGTGGAAGGTCTGTATGCCAATTGGAGTTTGTGGCAAAAGCAGGGCAGACAAAAAGTGCCATTAGGTTTTTGGACCAAAAAGTTACCAGAGGCTGGTGAGCGTTACTCACCTTTTGAGAAACAGTTGCTTGCTTGTTACTGGGCTCTGGTGGATACCGAGCAATTGACTTTAGGCCATGCTGTAATTTTGAGGCCTGAAATTCCCATCATGCAGTGGGTTTTGAGTTCACCGAAGTCCCATCGAATTGGACATGCTCAGGAGGCTAGTGTGATTAAATGGAAATGGTACATTCAGGACAGGGCACGTGTGGGTCCGAAAGGTGTGGCGGTTTTACATGAGCGAGTGGCGCAGGCGCCCTCCAATGAGGCTGAAAGTGAGTGTTCGGTTCCCGTAGTGCAGGAGTCTCCCGTGAAGTGGGGTAAATCATTTGATGATCTGTCCGCGGAGGATAGAAAACATGTGTGGTTTACGGATGGTTCTGCGAAGTTCATCGGTGACAAGAGACATTGGAAAGCTGTCTCCTATAACCCGATTACACAGAAATTATTAAGCACAACTGGAGACGGTAAGAGTAGTCAATATGCTGAACTCTATGCGGTTTACCAAGTTTTGAAACAGGAATTACCAGGTACATGTCATATTTTCACTGATTCTTGGTCCACTGCAAATGGACTAGCGGTGTGGCTGCCGACATGGCATTCGCATAATTGGGAATTGCATTCTAAGGAGTTGTGGGGTAAGGAGTTGTGGCAAGATATTTGGGAACTGCTTCCGCAGAGTACTGTAACAATCTTTCACGTGGATGCTCATACTCCAATCGACTCCCTTGACAAATTTTTCCATAACATTGCAGATGAACAGTCTAAAATTTCTGAGGCAGTGGTTGACATGCAAGATTCTGATTTGGCGGGATTGGCGAAATGGGCCCATCAGAAAGCAGGACATTTTGGAGAGAAAGCCACTAACAGGTGGGCTGCTGATAGAGGAATTCATATTCCCTTTTCTTTAATTAAAGATGCCATTCTACATTGTCCCATTTGCCAGCATTCTAGAAAGAAAGAGGTGCCTCTAATTGTTCGAGGCCACTTACATCGAGGTAAATTGCCCGCCCAAATTTGGCAGATTGATTATATTGGTCCGCTCCCCATGAGCAGAAATTGTCAATACATTTGTACAGTGGTTGATACTTATAGTGGCCTTTTGGTCGCTTTCCCTTGCAAGAATGCTACCCAAGTGAATACAATTAAAACCCTGGAGCTCATTATTTTATACTATGGTGTCCCATTCCAGATTCAATCGGACAATGCATCCCACTTTCGTGGAAGATTGGTGCAGGAATTCTGTATAGAGAATAATATAGACTGGGTGTTTCATATTCCATATTATCCACAAGCTTCAGGACTGATTGAGAGAATGAATGGCTTGTTGAAAGAACAGTTGCGCAAGTTGACTGATGACCGTTACAGCCAGTGGAGAGATGTCCTACTTCAAGCCTTATTGATTTTAAATAATCGTCCTTTGTTACATGCTGAATCTCCTTTGATGCGTTTGTTTCCTCCACATGTTGATGCAAAACCTAATTCTGTTGCGACCACTGCCACATATTGGGAAATTACCCCCGGTGCTTTGGCTCCATGTAGAGCAACCCCAGGTTCCGCAGGCCTCGACCTGCATGCATTAAATGATGCACACTTCCCAGGAAAAGATCGAATCATTGTTGAAACTGGCATTGGTGTCTCTATACCTGCCGGTAGTTTTGGATTAATTGCCCCTAGATCTGGCCTGGCCCTGAAAGGTGTACAAGTACTCGGAGGAGTGATTGACAGTGATTATCAGGGAGAGATTAAGGTTCTCTTGCTTAATAACAGTGAGACTGACTTATTGATCAAAAAGTCTGACCGTGTTGCTCAGTTACTGATTATGCCTGTCTTCAGTGGTGAGATCAAGAAAGGCTCTGCCCCGACGTTGCTAACTGTGCGAGGACAAAAAGGCTTCGGATCATCTGATCTTCCTGGAGCTAAAATTTGGGTGCAATCGCCTAAAAATCCTCCTGAACAGGCTGATATTATTGCGACCGGTCATGACAACACCGTTTTGGTGATGAAGCCAGGGAAAGATGGCTGGGAAGCTGTCCCAGCTGATAAATGTTACTTACGAGAATGATTAAGGCCTGTGTTTGTATTCTTTCAGATCATTCTTTGGACTGCTGCTGCGGGATGTGTCGGCGTTGGACTCCTTTTGGCTTGCTACGCCGGGAGAGGAGAGGATCCACCGACGCCGAGTGATGGGATAACAAGAGCCGCGCGGTCCGCGTGGCGCACCTCGTCAAATTTTTGGATTACACTCGCGAAGCGGGTGACGAATTCTCCACATTTTTGCCTTACTCCTATGAAGAGTGCTACTGACATTTTAGCGACCTGCTTGGTGGCTGTCCCTGCATCTACTGAAACTTTGCATCATGTGTTTAATGTATCCAATGCCCGACCTAATGTTATTCTGGGCGATTTCGCGGCCCATGAATTTTGTCCCTCATGTACTCTTCTTTCAGACCTCGATGTCCCTATTAATTCCAGAATTACTACTTTTAATATTACCCCTGGTGATCTTTGTTTTATTATGACCTGCAACCCTAAGGCCATTTCTGAGTGTTTGCGGTTGAAACTCCAAGCCGCTACTACTTTTTCATTTCATCAACGTTTGCTATGTTCAAAGAGACTTCCTAATTCGTGCCTGTCAGTGAAAAACAATATGACCTGTAAAAGTTTAGTTGTAGCCACTAGCCATTATCGTTCAATGATATTACCAGCTGGATGGCTCTTTTCCTGCGGGAATTCATCTTGGCCTTATATTCCTGCGAATATTTCTGGTGGCCCATGTGCCATCACTAGATTAAGTTTGCTAATGTTTTCTTCACATCCCCCTTCCCATTCTCGTATTGTTCGAGACTCTATGTCATTACATGAAGACTGTGATTCCTCTGTTCATCTTTTTTCTAGATCAGAATATCTTGGTTTAGCTTTTTCTAATATTGGTGTTCCGGCATTGGCCGTTTATAATGCCAAAACAATCGGCAAAATGGCCTGCTGGATGGTCAAATCGATCAACCAAACATCTACTGTTTTATCAGATTTATTATTAGATTCCCAAGGTGAACGTAGAGCTATTTTGCAAAACCGCGCAGCAATTGATTATTTGTTGTTAAAACATGGGCACGAGTGCTCTGAATTTGAAGGTCTATGCTGTTTTAATTTATCTGACCATTCTAAAGATATCCAATCCCATATTAATAAACTCCACGACTTGACTACAGAAATTAGAGAACATATAGATCAGGGTTTCTTTGACTGGCTTTTTAACTGGCTCCCTGACATGCATTTTTTACGACAAATTTTGGGAGGGGTTATTGTTGCTGTTTGTATCCTTATAGCAATTTGTTGCTTTGTTCAGTGTATCCCTTCCCTGCTACAATTTTTTAGACTTACTAAGGCTCATAGATCAGTTAGTTTTGTTTCATATTATTCGTCTACTGACGTTAGTTCCATTTAGTTTGTGGTTAATAGACTGGAGTCAAGGGGTGTAATGTTATGGCTGTCTTTTTGCTAGCTCTTTGGAGAAGGAGAATGATGGAGAGTGACTCCAGCCTATCACCCCCATAGCATAGGGATTAGGCCGATAGACAGGGACCCTGTCTTATATACATAAAGGCATTTGCGTGTTATTTTCCTTAGAGTAAGGCTTATGAATTTAAGTGAGGGGTTAGATATATAAGTATTAGTCATGATTCACTCATTTGCTAACATGCCGATCTGTTTTTCATGGAGCTATGCATATTATGGGCTCCGTAGGCCTTAAACGAGACAGACTCCATTTTGCTTTCTGCCCGGTAGCTCGAGAAGGCTTTCTAGGTTAAGTGTAATGTTTTAGTTTCAAGCTGTTGTTCGCTTGGAGAGAACCGGTTCAGGCTGACCCTTATCGAAGGAATGTATTTTTCTCCACTCCGAAGACACAACTTCAGGCCGGCCGGCTGGGAAAGTGTCCTTGGTACGGGGAGGTACAAGAATTTGGTGGGCGGCAGGTTACTGGCCGTGAATTTCCATGAAGGAACGGGCTTTGATATTAGCGAAGGTGTTAGTCTTTTTGTCAGTTAGTCCGTAGGCGGCATCTAGCAGTTAGCATCTCTGCCATTATTCATTTTCATGGTGGACAAGTCGCCATCTTTGAAGTTGGAGAAAGATTTAAGACCGAAACTCTCTGAGATAGACTGAACGAGAAGTAGCGCGGAGCGCACTAATACAGAGAGAGAGAGACGGTAGTTAATAAACAGCAAGGTTCCGAGGTCCTGAGGGAGAGCAGACGAGGTTGAGCCTAGCGGTGCAGACGTGTACTTGTGACGGCTGAGGGTGACTGCAAGGCGAGCCAGGACCCAGAGACGAGACAGGAGCCTAGATGACTGCCGAGTCCAAACTTCCCATTAACCAGGTGATGTCCGACCAATTCCTGTAGTATGCGCACTTTAACCTTTCTCTTTTATTCCCTTTGCAAATGTAATGCTGCATAGTAATGTGATTTATGCCTATTGTTAATAAATATCCTAATTCATATAGAATTATTGTGTACCTGGTGCTTATGTTCAATATTGGTAAACGGCATTCCTAGTCGAGCGCTATTTAGGTGAACGGATGAGAAATCCCGATCAGGTAGATGGTAATCGAATAAAGAGGGAGTGAGTGGACCTTTGATGCCAAAAGCAAGAAGTACACTGTATAATCTGGACCCATATTCAAAGTTATTATTTTAGTTTTGTCCCAAGTAGATTGCCGAAATATCATCCCAATAATGGTTCATAGGAATGTGGTCGTCGTTGATATGCGGCGTTAATGAGAGCGTCGGGGAGGATACCGACGTGTAAATCCACCAGATTGTGGCTTAAATAAGTGAGAACGTCAGGAGGGATACTGACGCGTAGTTTCGCAGGATCGCGAACAATTTGGAAAAGGGAGCATTGGGTTCTGCAGGCCCGTGTGTAGACACACCGGATTGTGTGTCAGATCTGCCCTAGGGTAGAACGGTCTGGGTCGGGGTGACCGCGAGGCCAACTGATGTGAATAAGATATTGTAGAAAATCCGTATATGTATATTGTCATTCCCCATTCTTAGGTGCAACCTGTATATTTATCTGTATATCTACTCATTGTGAATACGATCTAAGAAGGGAAGGTGAGTACGTTTTGTCTGGGTTACAGGGGCCCCTGGGGGCTGATCCCATCTAAACAGAAAATCCAGCCATTACAGTGGCACACTCTTCTCACCTGTGGTGGCTCACCACTGGGGTTTGCGTCTTCCCTGCACGTTCTTCTCAAACCTCATGTTGTTGTGAACGTATCTAGGACCCTATTTAAAACATTCCCGATTTATGCCCTTATGTGGGTATATAAAATCATATCCTAATAAAGGCATAAAAATCATATCCATATTAAGTCATAGCCAATGCAGTCCAAATACGGCAAGGCTACTCCCATAGACTCCTAGAAAGCACAACGCGTTCTTAAACAAACCAAGCCTCCAGCAGCCCGGGAAGTCCTCCTGCTTCGGTATTGCTTTGTCCTAGAACTCCTGGAGTCCTAAAAGAACTGCGAGTTCTTAGTGACGTCTTATGTCCAACCTTACGTCAAACTCGGCACCTTCCAGGTATAAATACACCAACATCTGCCTTAAGCAACACACGGTGGTTTGGAGCAGATCGGCTATCTACTTGCCCGACGCCCTGCTGATGCAAGTGCCGAAGGAAGCCGACCCTCCCTGCTGACTCACTGAGAGAGACGCTGTCTTTTCTCCTGCTGAGAAATCCAGCTCCAGTGTTTCCCTGACACCCTCGCGGTTTGCTGAAAAATCGAGTCCTGAGAGAGAGATACAAGACCTCCTTCATTCTATACCCAAGGTACGGAGCTGATTAGACCCTTTAGAGAATTCTTGATTCAGATTCTTGGCAAAAACTGTAACTCATCTACTCCTTTCCACGTACTAGGCTTAGGTTAGGTACACTGGGGTAGGCGTATCTTAGAAACACCAGTTGAGTACGTTTAGTCATTATTTTGTCATTGTATGTATTTTATCCATTTTAAGTATCTTATGGCTTAGAAACCATATAAATGCTTTTACAGTATTATTTCATAATACTCATTTTACTGTGCGCACTTTACTTTAGGACGAGTATTGCAATTGAGGCAATTCCTTTCTCTTGTATGAGAAAGAAGACTGCTCAATAAATAACCCTTTTATTGAAAACGCCCGTCTCTCTATTTCTCTGCGTTTCTGGTGAAACAAAGCATGCACGATTGACTGGGGGAAATAGCTATCTATTGTTTCCGCGACTCTGGAGATATTCCTTATTTCAGGGGGAACAAAGTTGTCATGATATATGGTTGTCAGAAGCTAATCCCTTCTTGTCTATTCAGGAAAGTTAACACCTTCTTGTTTACTCGAGAAAGTTTCTAGTGACCTCTGAGCTAGCTGGCACACACAATTAAGTCTAACATATTCAATGGAGACCTAGTTGACCTAAGTCCTACGTCTAAACTATCGTTTATGTTATTCCAATGCGCAGAGACTATTGGGAATATAGGAACTACACTACATGCCGCCCAATGTTTGGTAAGGTGATAATTTAACGCTAGATACTAAAGTAACGCAGTCGTGCTTTTTCACACAGAACCCTTTTCCCGTAAAAACTCCAATATGTTGGATTCCGACCAGCCCAAGCACTGCAGGAACGTAGCATGCACCAGTCCCCTTTACCTGCCCACTGGACAATCACAGGATGAACTCTATGAGTGCACCAATGGACCCGAAAAGAGGGTGGTAATGTTGAGGAGACACCAAGTCTTCCACCCTTAGTGACAATAGGACACAGCTCCCTCCTTCCTTTACGCTTCTGCACCTATGTACAATGGAGTAAAACAAACCCTTCATGTATCACTGTTCGTAAATATTATATTCCAACCCCCAATGACCATGCCTTACAAAACATACAAAACCCCTCTTACCAGTGTGAAGCGCAGCCTCAGCTTCGTAAAGGTATGGAGTAAAAACAAAAGAAATGTGGTACTCCGGTATCTGCAAATAGACTCTATAGCAGGGAAGTGGAGGGAGCCTTGTAGCAATGTCCAAATGAAAAAAATACAGCGAGGGGAAAAAGGTCTTACAATGGAACTTGCCACCGCCTGAAAAAACCCCTTTGCTTTCGTGAGGTTGACCGAGGGGGCAGGGACAAAGGGAAACCTTTTGGAAGCACCAAACAAACCCAGCGTTCTGCAACGAAGCCTTCGCGGAGTGACCCAAAACGTCACTTCCGCACAAAACGAGGCAGAGTGTAGTCCCAGCTAAGACGCGCTAAAACAACACAAAGCTTCGTGTAAACTCAGCGTTGCTTCAATATTTTCCGCGAGAGGAAAAAACCTCCCCGCAACGCGGTGAGTGAACGGGAGCCCCCGAACACCCGGAAACAAGGACGAAGTGCAGGGGCAAGAAAAACGGGGATAAGGGAAGGGAAAAAGGTCCAACCAATAGGGGATAAAACAAACCCTTCTCACGAGCCCGTGAGCAAGGGTAAGGCAAGAAAGGTATCGAATTTGCAGGA
Organism: Lissotriton vulgaris; assembly: GCF_964263255.1. Classification (NCBI taxonomy): domain Eukaryota; kingdom Metazoa; phylum Chordata; class Amphibia; order Caudata; family Salamandridae; genus Lissotriton; species Lissotriton vulgaris. The sequence continues at coordinate 81,663 of NW_028241628.1, forward strand.
AAGACTCTGCACAGCAAAAAACAGCAGCCAACAACCAGGATACAGGAATCCGAACACTGGCAAAATCAAGCATCGAACTAAAGGTAGGACCAACCTTTATCCTCCTTGCCACTGTCATGTGATGTCAAGGCATGGTCATTAAAAAGGGACTAACCCGATTCCTAACAGTACCCCCCCACTGATCCTCCCCACAGGTCGGGGCTTAGAGGGATGTTGTCTATGGAATAACCGAACCAACCGCGGGGCATGTACCGCCCCAGCTGGTTCCCATGTCCTGTCCTCCTTTGTGTACCCTTTCCAATCTACCAAATACCAAAGGCGACCCCTGACCCGCTTTGAATCGAGGATAGCCTGAACTTCAAATTCCTCCTGCCCATCAATCAGTACAGGAGGAGGAGGTGGTAGCACCTGGCCTGATGGTATATAGGGTTTAAGCAACGATGTATGAAAAACGGGGTGCACCCCGTATTCATGTGGTAACCTAAGCTTCATTGCTACGAGGTTAACAACCTGTAGTATGGTGAATGGACCCACAAACCGGTGCTGCAATTTGCGAGGTCCTTGCAGTCTCAGATTGCGTGAAGACAGCCATACTAAATCCCCTATCTTATATGCAGGAGCAGGGACTCGATGTTTATCCGCCTGTGCTTTCATAGCCTCCTTTGCCTCCAATAAGCTGTCCCTGGCCAAGCCCCATATGTCTCTCAACCGCCCACACACGTCATCGATGGCTGGCACGCGACCCGTGGGTTGTATAGCTACCGCTCTAAGATGGTAACCAAGCGAACAGTAAAAAGGAGTCATACCCAATGCGGAATGCAAACTGTTGTTATAAGCGAACTCCGCAATGGGCAGAGCAGTTACCCAATCGCAGGACAAAGATGCTATCAGACACCTTAGGTATTGTTCCATCGTCTGATTAGTGCGCTCGGTCTGACCATCGGACTGAGGATGGTAAGCCGAGGATAAACGTATCTCGGTCTTGAGTACCCGACACAGCTCAGTCCAAAAATGTGAGACGAACTGTGCCCCCCTGTCCGATATGATCACTTCAGGCAACCCATGTAACCGCACGACCGAAGACATGAATACCAACGCCATCTCCCTTGCTGTAGGCATTTTAGGAAGAGGAATGAAATGCGCCATCTTAGTGAATAAATCCACCACCACCAATATGGCGGTGCAGCCGGCGACAGAGGGTAAATCCGTAACGAAATCCATACTTAAAGTATGCCATGGACCAGGCGGTACCTCCAAAGGCTGTAAGAGTCCCGAGGGTTTATAATGCGAGGGCTTGCTGATCGCACACACAGGACAAGCACTCACATATCCTAGAACATCCTTAGTCATGGACTCCCACCAGAACCACCTCATGCACAATTCCTTGGTCTTCCTTATTCCCGGATGAGCTGCCAAGGCAGAGGAATGACACCACTCCAATACCTCATCCCTCAGCACGGGGGGAACAAACAACCTGTCCTCATGATACAAAAGTCCATCTTTCTCTGTTACCTGGGGTATGGACAACCAAGGAGCCAGATCTAATTGGCTCAATCGTTTTTTCATGAGAGCAGGAAAGTCTTCCACAACCAAAGCCCCTACGATCCTTTCTTCTGCAATCATAGCCCTGCTCACACTCAAGGAGCCTTCTTCCTTTATATCAACGTGTATCCGGGAAAGAGCATCGGATTTAACCTGTTGGGCTGCAGGTCTGTATGTTATAATGAAGTCATACTCATTAAAGAATAAAACCCATCTCATCTGGCGAGGAGTTAATGCCCTAGCAGAACGAAAGAACTCTAGATTTTTGTGGTCGGTGTAGATGGTAATGACATGTCTGGCACCCCATAGATAATGGCGCCATTCCTCAAACGCCAATTTGACCGCCAGCAGCTCGTGTTCTGCCACAGTATAATTACGTTCCGCTGGCAACAAGGTTTTAGAAAAGAACGCAATTGGATGTATATGGCCAGTGGCTTCATCTCTCTGCGACAACACCCCACCTACGGCACACAAGGAGGCATCGGTTTCTACAAAGTACGGCAGGGCAGGGTCAGGGTGCACCAATACCGGTGCAGACATGAACTGCCTTAGCAACAAACGAAAAGCATCCTGAGTCTCACTTGTCCAATCAAAAGGGACGCCCTTTCTCAAAAGGCGAGTCATTGGAGCCACTATGTCAGAGAAATGCAGTATAAATCGCCGATAAAAATTAGCGAAACCTAGAAGCACCTGTATATGCTTCACATTCGTTGGTACTGGCCAGGTCTCTATGGCCTGGATCTTTTTCGGGTCCATCCGGATGCCTGCTGCGGATATAACAAACCCCAAAAACTCTACTTCGGGATTACTAAACTGGCACTTCTCCAGCTTAGCATATAAATGGTGTTCCTGTAAAGTCTGCAAGACCTGTAACACATGCTTGGTATGGTCGAGCCCTGTCTCCGAATAAATAAGTATATCATCCAAATATACTATGACTGTCTGATCCAGGTACTTGCCAAGGACTTCATTGATAAAAAACTGAAACGCCGCTGGCGCATTGCACAAGCCAAACGGCATTACCGTATATTCAAATAGTCCGTACTTTGTTTTAAAAGCCGTCTTCCACTCATCTCCTGGCCGAACCCTTATGAGATGGTAAGCGCCCCGCAAGTCTAATTTGGTAAACACCGTAGCCTTGCGGAGCTGATCCAGTAACACGGAGATGAGCGGAAGTGGGTACCTGTTTTGAACAGTGGCTGAGTTCAATGTTCTATAGACAACACAAGCCCTCAAAGACCCCTCCTTCTTAGGAATGAAAAATATAGCCGATGACACTGGCGAGGAAGAAGGATGAATATAACCCAACAGCAACATCTCGTCAATATACGTCTTCAGATGAGCCTCCTCAGGCTCAGACAGTGCGTAGACCCGACTGCACGGCAACGGAGCCCCTGGTATTAAATCGATCTTACAGTCATACGACCTATGTGGTGGAAGACCTTGGGCACATCCCTTATCAAACACGTCCTTATAAGCAGAATATACAGGAGGGACTACACTCCTCTCAACCACAGCACAGGACGAAGGATTAATCTGCTCAGCTGCCACAATATAGCAATTCCTCAAACAATGCACCAAGTCCAACGTTACCAATCTCTGTACCCAGTCAATCCTCGGGTTATGTTTTTGCAGCCATGGGACCACCAAAACCAACCCGAAAGAAGGTGCATCGATCAAATCAAAAATCACAGATTCCACATGTCCATTCTCACACAACAAACCTAGTGGAGCAGTCTGTCGGGTGATACACCCCGAGGTCAACTCTGTCCCATCAATAGCCCTTACTGGCTCAGGTTGTTCTTTTAGATGACAAGGAACCATCAATTTCTCAGCCATCGAGATGTCTATAAAGTTCCCAGTGGCCCCAGAATCTAGTAACACTGACACAGGGACACGTTTATGTGCTGAAAGCAGCAATTGAGCGTTAATAACAAAATGTCTTGGGGCTTGGTCCAAGGCCCCTACAACCTCATACTGCTCTTTCCTTTCTTCACCTGAACCTTGATCCACATGTACACACGCCACCTTTTTGCCAAACCCTACGCCTGATGGTTTCACTGGACAATCTCGCGCAAAATGGCCCCCCTGTCCGCAATAAAGACACAAATTCATCTCTCTCCTTCTCTTCTTTTCCTCTGAAGTCAGGGGACCCCTTACTCCACCTATTTCCATGGGCTCGGGGACTGTTCTACTCTCCCCTCCCGACTTCACCTCTGGTTTCACATAACTACCTCGTGAGGACTGGAACCGACTACGTTCTCCACGCCGTTCCATCACTCGATGATTCAGTTTGACCACGAGATCAATAAATGCCGCACAATCCTCAGGCGGATCCACCACCTGTGACACTATGTCCTTCAATTCTTCACAGAGACCCTGATAAAACAGGGACGTCCTTTTCTCGGTTGGCCAATGTGTCTCGGCTACTAATCGATTAAAGTTGGCTATATAAGACAATAAGTCCTGCCTGCCCTGCCGTAGCTTTAACAGCTCCGCATCACTAGCCTGCATAAACGCATGTTTAGCGAATAGACCCCGCATCAATTCCTTAAATGCCTGATAATTATACAACACAGGGTCATTGCTCTCCACCAATGGAATCGCCCATTGGGCCGCGTTGCCAGCCAGGTATGACAGTATAAAAGCAATCTTTGCAGAATCGTCGGGAAAGGCATTCGTTCTACACATGAAGTGCAGCTGACACTGGTTCATGAATGTCCCGAACTTATCGCTCTCTCCTGTAAATCTCTCAGGGGGGGCTAAGGGTACTGCAACAGGGGTCGTTACCGTTACAGCTATGGGATTGCTGCCACCAGTAGTACTAGATCCCGCCCCTCCTGTATACTGGAATGTAGCAGGCTGTATAACAGGGCCCGTTCCCCTGTGCTGTGACTGCTCTCTGGCCCTTACAGCCACCAACTCCTGTTTCAATCCTACATTCTCTTGTTGCAGCTCCTGCACCTGTGCTTGTAGGGTATGTACAGCTCCCATTATATCTTGCATTGTGGGACCACCCGTACCCCCACCTACCGGATTCCCGTCCTCATCCATGCTAGTCCGGGCAGTGCTATTATATCGTGGGCTTGATATTCTGTTGGATTCTGACCAGCCCAAGCACTGCAGGAACGTAGCATGCACCAGTCCCCTTTACCTGCCCTCTGGACAATCACAGGATGAACTCTATGAGTGCACCAATGGACCCGAAAAGAGGGTGGTAATGTTGAGGAGACACCAAGTCTTCCACCCTTAGTGACAATAGGACACATCTCCCTCCTTCCTTTACGCTTCTGCACCTATGTACAATGGGGAAAAACAAACCCTTCATGTATCACTGTTCGTAATATTATATTCCAACCCCCAATGACCATGCCTTACAAAACATACAAAACCCCTCTTACCAGTGTGAAGCGCAGGCTCAGCTTCGTAAAGGTATGGAGTAAAAACAAAAGAAATGTGGTACTCCGGTATCTGCAAATAGACTCTATAGCAGGGAAGTGGAGGGAGCCTTGTAGCAATGTCCAAATGAAAAAAATACAGCGAGGGGAAAAACTGTCTTACAATGGAACTTGCCACCGCCTGAAAAAACCCCTTTGCTTTCGTGAGGTTGACCGAGGGGGCAGGGACAAAGGGAAACCTTTTGGACGCACGAAACAAACCCAGCGTTCTGCAACGAAGCCTTCGCAGAGTGACCCAAAACGTCACTTCTGCACAAAACGAGGCAGAGTGTAGTCCCAGCTAAGATGCGCTAAAACAACACAAAGCTTCGTGTAAACTCAGCGTTGCTTCAATATTTTCAGCGAGAGGAAAAAACCTCCCCGCAACGCGGTGAGTGAACGGGAGCCCCCGAACACCCGGAAACAAGGACGAAGTGCAGGGGCAAGAAAAACGGGGATAAGGGAAGGGAAACCCGGGGACCCAATACTGTCTAACTAAATAGGTAAAAACGGGGAAAGGGAAAAAGGTCCAACCAATAGGGGATAAAACAAACCCTTCTCACGAGCCCGTTTTGCAGGAAAGACTCTGCACAGCAACAAACAGCAGCCAACAACCAGGATACAGGAATCCGAACACTGGCAATATCAAGCATCGAACTAAAGGTAGGACCAACCTTTATCCTCCTTGCCACTGTCATGTGATGTCAAGGCATGGTCATTAAAAAGGGACTAACCCGATTCCTAACACAATAGACGTCTGGAGTGGGTAAAAGGTTAATATCCGCAAAAACTTATTAGGAAGAGATTGTATTAGTTTTTCGTTTAGTCAACGTTGAAGGATACAGTGTTCCAAAATATTGTGCACCTAATCTTTGTTTCCTTAAAACTTGATCTGCAAACTTTCAGTCAGTAAAATGACAGAAAGTGACGAAGAAAGGGAGAGAGCTAGACTAGCTACTCAACTTTTGGCGGAAGACACAAGTCTCCAACAAAATGAACCGAATGCAGTACTCATCCCGGTAAATGTAAGGATAACCTTAACTATAAAACTTATAGAAAATGGAGTTTCATCAAGAGGTGGTACAGTCATATTTGTTGTCGAGGCACATGAATATCGGCAGACAGAGGTATTCTAGTCATGGATAACTTTTCCAGCAGCAAATGCTGTGACACACTAGTTCCACTACTACAAGATAGAGGAAACTCCAGAGGAATACGTTCCTTTCGAGGAAGTTGAAATTCCACTAACTTACCAAGAGTTTGAGCTCTGCTTTAAAGGCGTCCTAAAACATCAAAATCACATTACCAGGCGCGGTCCACTAGGTGGACCAGGAGCCACGTGGCCGGTTTTAGCCAGCTTTACATCACATCCTGACATTGAAAAAATGTCAAGCGGAGAACTTTTAGTTCACTTAAAACAACTAATTAAAATCAATAGACAATTGGTACAATATGTCATGCAGACTTTAACAGTCCAACCAGCTATACAAATTCCACAGCACACCCCTCACCGGGGGAACACAAATAAAATCACACCACAGACTATACAATCAGTCATTGGTAAATTACCCGCAAAACGGGAACAAATTCCGATCTGGCTAGCTAAAAAAATTACTCAAATAGAGGCAGTGTTTCCTGATACTACCCCTGATGAAAAACACAGAATTCTGACAATCTGCCTACCAATGGGGATTGCACCACATGTGGAGGACTGTGACACTTGGGGAACAGTCTTTGCTTCAATCTACACAAAAACACATGGTGTTCTGTCTATGGCGGTTATACCAGACGTACTAAGACAGATTCAAAATGAATACGGTCCAGAGCCTGCTTTAAATCTAGGTATGAAATTACCGAAAGACTTTAAGCAAGTCTCGGCTATACTACTCGCCAACATAAAAGGTGAAGCAGCATCCGTGGCAATACGCCAAAAAGTAAAAGAAACAGACATAACAGACCAAGCAAACATATTATAAGAAACAAAGTTATCAGCATAGTTACTAGTCCATAGAAAGCGAACGGTGATAGCATACTAAGATGCTGTAATGAATAGGAATTAACAATACCTAATTCTCACCCTCCCTATTTAGCATAGTATTTTATATCTATGAAGGTCTCATTTGGGTTTTAGCAGGACGGGCCCATACCTCAAAATCTCAGTGGCAGAGGATCACATCATCGTCCACCAGCTCTCTGCATGCGAAGCACCATCAAGTGTTTTACATGTGTTTTCAGCAAAGCAATATAAAACCCGCTTCGAGCCAGATTCTGGCAGCAGCTGCATTTATGTTATGTCTAGAAAGGTGCGAAGATCAGACTTCACAACAACACTGTGTCGAGTTATCCGTGGAAGCTTCAGCGCTCACTGTGCAGACAGTGTACCGAGCAAAGTAGATATCAGAGCAATAACATATTATTTCCCAAGTAAATCACAACACTCTTCTAGGTTGAAAGCTAAAATAACAATTATGTGTTGTGTGCAAAAATAAAGCAAAAGGAAAAATGGCGTTTAAACATTTAACAAGCTCATGCTAACTTAACACAGTATATTGAAACAAAGTAGCTATATGACAACTCCTTATGGCAGAGCTTCTGAGCCTTTACCCACTTTGCACTCGGGCTCCTCAACTTCTGAGCCATTTTCCACTTTGCACTCGAGCTCCTAGCTTCTGAGCCTTTTCCCACTTTCCCACTTTGCTTCTAAGCCTTTCCCCACTTTGCACTCGGGCTCCTCAGCTTCTAAGCCTTTTCCCACTTTGCACTCAGGCTCCTCAGATTCTGAGCCTTTTTCCACTTTGCACTCGGGATCCTCAGCTTCTTGCTTCTCACTCACTCACTTGCTCGCTCATGCTGCCTCTATTTCACCTCTCTGCCCCCTGAGCACAAACCCCACAGTCCCGAAATCCTGATAAACCTCAAACTGCGGTGATTGAAGGACGTGAGATCACGGGAGGTCTTGAGGGGTCACAGCAAGAGATTACAGCGGTGCTTTAGCCTCAGCAGTGGTTTTTTAATTTTTTTTTTATGGAGGCAGCAAAGGACCGAAAGCTTCGTCCTTTCTCCTTCCACCTTCGACTCTGCTCTGGGAAACATCGAAGCAGCATCAGCAATCTCAAAAATCCGAACCGGAACTAGACTAGACCAGTATTTCTTAACCTTTTGACTTCTGTGTGCCCCCTACTTAATCATTCTGGAAGCCGGGGACCCCCACTGAATCATTTTTGAATCAGAGGAACCCCACTGAGCCATTACGGGCAGCTGGGGATCCCGGCCAAGCACTTTTGATAACTTGCACCACAAAAACAAACAATGCACAAAAATGCAGACACAAGCTTCAAACACACAAGGGTTGAAATATGTTATTGAAATCACAAACCAATAAAATAATAACAGTTTCGTTTTTATGCGGAACGTCTAAACTTTTCTAAATTCAAATGAGGGCACCCATCGTCCATTACACATTCTATTAGATGCACTTGCACTACTCCCATGAATCAATCCCTATGAACGAAAATGCATCCAGCGCTTTAATTAATTAATTCATTGTGGGTTTGTAATGCGCTAGAATCGACTCCCGAAGGAGTTATGGCTGAGATACCCGCCACCCCCTCTCAACACAATCCCCAAGGATGGGACACCGGAAACGGTTCTGAACTTTTGGAAGACGGGAGGGAGTGACCCTCCCGGCCGTATTTATTAAAATATGAAACAAAATTAAAACATTAAAATAACAGTTTCATATTAATGTACAATTTCATTTCCACATTGCGATGTTTGGCTAACCTTAACATATTCTCTAATACAAAGGTTCTCCTAGCCGAACTAACATCCTACAAAACATTTAACTTGAAATTGTACATCCTAACGTTTAAGGGCCAACGGCAAGGTCGTAACCGGTGTCAAGATCCCTAAACCAGACATATCCCCCTCACTTGTGAGGGGCGACCGCACAGAGGTGTACCTCAAGTGCATTTACCAATTTCCCTTGACTTGACGGGGGCCCCAATAAACTCGACGCCATTTAAAGGTCGTCCGAGGACTCGTGTGAGGTATCTAGAAGGTAGCGTAGACCCCCTCCCAAACCCCACACAACTTACCACATCTGCCGTCGCAGATGTCCTGGCCCCGGGAAATTCCCCAGGAGGGGGCTGTAGCCCCTCCTACCCAGGAAGGGGCCTTGACCGCCTTTCCTTTTCTTTCGGCGGCCCATCCTTAGAAGGGACCGCCTCCCCGTTGAGGGGCCAATGGCCACCTCCCTTGAGCGCTCCCATCCGTAATGGGTGACGCCCACCCATAGGGATCTTCCAATTACTGCTCACCGATCATGACCTTACCGCCCGACCAAAATAAATACGACAATTCTAACTAAATTACTAAATGACTAAATTACTAAAAGACAGTAACAATTAAAACTTATTAAAAGGCATGATTACTGATCAACACTAGTGCATCATTACTTTATTTGCAAAACAAACTACAATTTGACCATTCTTTATTGCATATTCAAAATTATCACGACAATCATCACCACCTGCAAAAAATTAGCGTTACCACATCAAACTTTATTCAAAACCACTTGCTGTCCTCAGGGGCTGGTGGGTGGGTCAAAATTGGCTCTTCGTTCCGTCTCGAGCTCACGTGCAGCGAGGAGGTGCAGCTTTAGAGCACAGGAACAAGAGGATGCTTTCTTGGCTTGTTGCTCCTTTTATCCGTCTTCAGGGCGGGCGTAAACCCGCCCCTGCCTGCCCCAAAGGGCGTGGCCGGCCGCGTCAGTGTCTAGGCCAGCCCACTCCAGGGCGGGAAAAGAGCGCGCCCCGGCTACGCCGCTTCGGGCATACCAGCCGAGACTCGCCTCCCGCCCAAGATGGCTTCCCGGGGGGATCGTGGTACTCCGCCATACGTTCGGGGGGACCGAATGGTCGCCCCTTTCCATATGGCTGAGATACCCGCCACCCCCTCTCAACACAATCCCCAAGGATGGGACACCGGAAACGGTTCTGAACTTTTGGAAGACGGGAGGGAGTGACCCTCCCGGCCGTATTTATTAAAATATGAAACAAAATTAAAACATTAAAATAACAGTTTCATATTAATGTACAATTTCATTTCCACATTGCGATGTTTGGCTAACCTTAACATATTCTCTAATACAAAGGTTCTCCTAGCCGAACTAACATCCTACAAAACATTTAACTTGAAATTGTACATCCTAACGTTTAAGGGCCAACGGCAAGGTCGTAACCGGTGTCAAGATCCCTAAACCAGACATATCCCCCTCACTTGTGAGGGGCGACCGCACAGAGGTGTACCTCAAGTGCATTTACCAATTTCCCTTGACTTGACGGGGGCCCCAATAAACTCGACGCCATTTAAAGGTCGTCCGAGGACTCGTGTGAGGTATCTAGAAGGTAGCGTAGACCCCCTCCCAAACCCCACACAACTTACCACATCTGCCGTCGCAGATGTCCTGGCCCCGGGAAATTCCCCAGGAGGGGGCTGTAGCCCCTCCTACCCAGGAAGGGGCCTTGACTGCCTTTCCTTTTCTTTCGGCGGCCCATCCTTAGAAGGGACCGCCTCCCCGTTGAGGGGCCAATGGCCACCTCCCTTGAGCGCTCCCATCCGTAATGGGTGACGCCCACCCATAGGGATCTTCCAATTACTGCTCACCGATCATGACCTTACCGCCACAGGCCGGATAGTTGACCGGCTATCCGGACCCCCCACAACACTCCTGCCTAAAGGTCATGTAATAAAGTTTTTAACCAAGCTATCAGGTCTCCTATGAGCAACTCGTTCCCTATCCGAGACAAATGAACACCATCCCCCAAATACATACTGTCCCCTTTAATACAACCATGCGAAATAGAATGCAGTGTACTTGAACGGAACAGTCTACTCACTTTATTATTAATTTTCCTTACGGAATGATTCAGAGCAGAGACCGAAAGAGCCCCCCGCCACACTTTCCGTGGGATCATATGGGACCATGCAATTGTGCACCCTGGAACTCTTCTTGCTAACCAACTTACCGTGGAAAGCATTGCCTCAAGAAGAAGTCGTCTACCAGTGGTCACCAAATCATTGCCCCCAAGATGTACTATGACTACAGACGGCGGTGACCTTGTCCGCCCTAACAAACCCTCGAAAAATGATCGAAACTGGTCAATACAGAGCCCGCCCTTTCCGTAGAAGGACACACTGTACCCGTATTCCCCAGCCACGTGAATCATGTCACCTGCTTTGAATACGTCCGCGGCACGCCTCACGTATGAGTGGCCCACGACCCACACCTCCTTTTTCGCAGCTGGTGATGTCTGAACGCTGGCCCGGTGTTGGGTCGACTGCACAGTCCGCCCCGCCTCGTAGGCTTGCGCAACTGAAACCAAACAAAAACAAGAAGCGTGAGTACATCATTACAGCTTCACAACATGTGCAACCGCACATACCTTTTATAACAATTCGAGGACCAACGCCCCACACGTTTTACTTGATCGACATTCAGACCCCTGGCTGTAGCCTCGGTAGCAGCCCCTATCCGAAAGGAATGGGTCCCAAACTCGCCGGGGTTCATGCCCGCAGCAGAAATCGACATTGCAAGCACCCGCTGAAACTGAAACCTCGTCAGTGGGGTGGCGTCAGCGTGTCTCAACAAGGTCCCCCCCCCATGATGCCACCCTTTGCGCTAAATATTCCTCAACGCAACCCACCGGGCACATGGACGACCCGGGAATCCTTTGTATCATTATGCAGTCCCCCATCGAACCCTGATCGGTCTTGGACTTGACAAATGAGACAGTCATTGTCTCCCCCCTGACCTGAACGTGCTCTCGGCACAGTCCCCCCATGGTATCCTGCTTGTTCCCTGCCACTAGTTCGCTTACCCGCATAGCCCCATGGAATGCTAGCACAAAAGCGGCTCGGAATAACACTGCTTCATACTGGGATGAATACGTTGCAGGAAGTACAGATAACAACAAAGCCAACCTATCCAGACCTATCGGGCGCCTTTCATCTACTCTGCGACCCTCAAGGCGTTGCCACCCACGTAGCGCTTTTTGCACAACGAAAGACGCAGTCGGGTCCTGGATCCCATGAGCCCTTGCCATAAAGGAAATGGCGGCCCGATGCCTCTGGGCCGTAGCCACTGATTTGCCTGCCTGATGTAAGGACAGCAGAAAATCCACTACTAGTTCTTCCTGGCCCCAAAGCTCCCCCCTAGCATCCCCCACAAAGGCCCAGTAGGATCGGAACGCCCCTTGGTATGCCTTCCTCGTCCTGGGTGCTAAACTCTCTCCCACGAGGTTCTGTAATTCGGGGCACCGAGAGACCAGAGAGCTTCGGGGAAGGGTGCCGCCACCGGGTCCGCTGTGGGCAGAAAACCCCAGAAGGCCTGCATACGAAAACGAGAAAGCGCATCAGCCGCTTTATTCATTACCCCTGGCACATGTCTTGCTTTGAATAGTACGTTCAACTGCATACACAATAACACAATTTCTTTGAGCAATCTCAGAATCCATTTGCATCGTGCTGCCTGGCTGTTGATACACTCAACCACGGTCATGTTATCTGACCAAAACACCACAGAGTGATCTCTGAACCCTTCGGGCCAAGTTTTCAGGGCCACAAGAATGGGAAAAAGTTCCAAAAAGGCAATGTTACTTGTCAGTCCACACTCATGCCACCATAACGGCCATTTTTGAGCCGACCATCGTGTGCCGAATATGGCACCAAAACCAGTGCTCCCTGCCGAATCTGTCCACAGCCCCAGCTCCTCGGAGGACACCGCCGGTTTGTTCCAGGCAATTCGACCATTGAAATCCGCCAGGAATGCCAACCAAATGCGCATGTCCTGACGAACCTCTGCCGATAACCGTGTGCGATGATGACCCTCCCTCAGGCCGACCATGGCTTGAGCGATCGAGCGGGAAAAGGGGCGGGCCATCGGCATGACTCTCAGGGCAAAATTCAGCTGTCCCACCAATTGTTGCAACTGATGCAGCCTGACCTTGGACTCGCTAATACAAGCTTCCAGGGCAGCCCTGAATCTTATCACCTTCTCTTTAGGTAATCTAAAACAACCTTCCACAGAGTCGAGTTCGATCCCCAGGAACTCGAGGCAAGTCGAGGGACCCACAGTCTTACCTGGTGCCAATGGCACACCGAAATGCTTCATTAAAGTACAAAATTCATTCAAAGCCTGTCCGCATTCCGGACCCCCGGCCGCCCCCAGAAACAAAAAATCATCGAGATAATGCATGATATGCTGTAAACCCGTCTTCTTTGTGAAGACCCATTGGAGAAAACAACTGAACTGTTCAAAATATGCACAAGAAATAGAGCAACCCATTGGCATACATCTATCCATGTAATACTGACCCTGAAACATGAAACCAAGGAGACGCTGATCGTCTGGGTATACCGGGAGCAACCGGAACGCTGACTCAATATCTGACTTTGCCATCAGCGCCCCGGGCCCTAGGCGATTCAACATGGCCACGGCCTCATCGAAAGATGCGTACCGCACCGAACACACATCCGGGTCTATTGCATCATTTACGGACAGACCACGTGGGGCTGATAAATTATGTATCAGTCGGAACTCACCCGGGTCCTTCTTAGGGACCACTCCCAAAGGAGAACAAACAAAGTTAGCACACGGTGGCTCATCAAATGGACCGGCGACTCGACCTCGAGTAACCTCTTTCCCAATCTTTTCCTGTACCACGGTCGTATGTTGCAAGACTGATATTTGATTTTTACATCTTCTTACACCCCGAAACTCCCCCACTGGGATGCGGAAACCATATGAAAACCCGTTCCTCAACACCCCAGCGGAAGCGTGATCCGGGTATTTGCTGAGCCAAGGAATCATTGCCATGGTATCAACCGGAGTAGGTAAAGGCGCCCCTCGGACTATTTTAGACCTGTTTGGCGCCTCCTCTCCCACCGTTATCACCCGTTTTGGCTCTGCACATGGACTCCGGATGGGATGGCTGCCCACACCCTCCACATTCGTGACGGAATTTACATGACCCCTGGGGCCTCGTACATTTACCTCTGTTGAAGTTCCAAAAAATCCCCCTTTTACCTGTGTTGCCGTTCGGCCTCGAGTTGTATTCGTTACCTGTACCTGATCGAAAGGGGGTCCCGACATATTGGCGGGAGGATTCACCCCCGCTACTCCCTACTAATGGTACTTTTAACATACCAGTACTCTCCATTTTTGACCATGAAACAGAATCGTAACAATCCCAAGTTAAGTTTTTATCGTGTTCCTTTGCTTTTCTAAAAATATTATCGTAACAGAACCACTGATTGCCCCCATATGATACGGAATATTCCATGATCCGTGTCTGGTATATCGGCAATTCGGACAGCAACTCGGGTCTACGTTCGCCCATGATGGAGGTAAAAATTCCCCACGCCTTCCCCCAAGTGCCAATGTTTTCATCCACTTTAAAGGCGGCCATCTTTGCGCGCCAAACACTCGGATGCATGAGCTCCTTTTGGCTCTTAACATGCTCCATCTCATAATGATCGGTAAGCAACCAGAAGATGTTTATATACTCATTTGCTCATATCTTCTCCTTAATAGCCAGAGGGACATGTTGACCCAACTTTTCCCTTCGTGAAGGTGCAGACTCATCCCTCGCAATCGGCAATGGCCGCTTACCTGAACCGGAAGCTGTATCTGCGGCTGGACCTGTTCCTGGTGGTTTTTCTACTGCCGCAGCCGGCGTGATAACTGGCGATGATGCCTTCGCCGCCTCCCTCGTTTCACGCAGTTGCTTCATCAACACCCGTGCGTCCTCGGCCGTGGCGCCCTCGCTTTCTTTCCCCAACCACGCTGCTAATTGCAGCTTTAGAGCACAGGAACAAGAGGATGCTTTCTTGGCTTGTTGCTCCTTTTATCCGTCTTCAGGGCGGGCGTAAACCCGCCCCTGCCTGCCCCAAAGGGCGTGGCCGGCCGCGTCAGTGTCTAGGCCAGCCCACTCCAGGGCGGGAAAAGAGCGCGCCCCGGCTACGCCGCTTCAGGCATACCAGCCGAGACTCGCCTCCCGCCCAAGATGGCTTCCCGGGGGGATCGTGGTACTCCGCCATACGTTCGGGGGGACCGAATGGTCGCCCCTTTCCAATCTCTGCGCAGTAGACTGCTGGGGAACCCGTCCTGGTTTTCTCTGTGAGATGGTCCCTACTGGGTATCTCCAAGGTGAAACCAGCCATCCCTGGCGTATGTGGGGGGCCGTTGTGGAGATGAGGCAAGCTAATGCCCAGAGTTGCCAAGTGTGATCCCTGGTTAGAGTAGGCACCGAGATGAGAATTATCGAGTCCGCTGACACTGGTCCACGACCCTGCCGCGTCGGGAATTGAACCCTGGTCCCGGGCCATCCTCTGCTCTCGGGTCTGCCGCCTCTAACCAGTGAGCCACACCACTCCACTTTAAGCCTTGGACTTCAACATCAGACTAGATTACCATCTGAATGCCATAATCAGTCTTATCCGTGCTGTTGAGCAGGTTGCTAATTTGGTTTTTATTTACTTGCACATTCTTTTATTTATAAACTGTAATTTCAGCACATGAGAGTACAGCCTGGTTTGTGTAATAATTTTTAACGACAATGCACATTGCTCTCTAGAGTGAATGATATGCAAACTCTATCTTTATTGTCAGTCATGTTGT
Organism: Lissotriton vulgaris; assembly: GCF_964263255.1. NCBI lineage: Eukaryota > Metazoa > Chordata > Amphibia > Caudata > Salamandridae > Lissotriton > Lissotriton vulgaris. The sequence goes on from NW_028241628.1 coordinate 97,323, forward strand.
TATTGATCTGCAAATTTCTTTTGTGAACAAAAGCATAGCTTCATGTAGCTGAAAATAAATACATAAATAAAGAAATACATAAATAAATAAGCTTAAGTCCTTGGTGTCTTGCTCTTTCATAAAAAATTGATTGTTTGGTGGAGACATGAAGAATAAAAGCAGAATCTATAGTGCGAAAGTAAACACATGAAAACGCATTTAGTATTATGTTGCAAAATTGTTATAACGTGTTTAATTTGAGTCAGATTAAAAACTAATTGTATCTCAGAAAGTGGAGATACATGCCAGTAAACTCTATCATTTATGTAATGAACTATAATATGCTGAAAGCAAATAATTTGCCCTAAATATCTCCTTTCTGTTGATCACTCTCCATGTCCAAAAAGACACAAATCAGCAAACGAAAAGCACATTTTCAATGCATTTGTTTAAATAGCAGCTGTAATTATGCTATGTGAACTAGGTTTCATTTTGGCTACAGTCTTATAGTGTCACAACTCAACTGTAATGACTCATTACAGGTAAGCAGCTGTGTCATTTTTTCATTTCACTATTACAGGTGACTCAAGACACACTCATAATGGGAACATTAGAAACTGGCTTTTATACAGGATTTGCAGGCTCCAAAGTTTTAAAATAATAAAGAAGCATAACATAGGAACACTGGATACACTTGCAATAGATCATGTGTTCATTTGCTTAAGGAGAAGTCAAGTAACAGCATGCTGCAAATACTGTTCATTAGTTCTACTGCATCATTACTGAAACATCTGAATTTTCTGTCTGCTTGGTTGCTGACAGATGGCATTACACGTGTAGGAGTAGAAAAGTCCAGTTAAATTCAGTTTCAGATGATTAATGCATAAAGGCATGATGCTTAGATCTTATGTGCCTGAAGATGAAAGGCTTAATTAGTCATTTATTCGACCATCTTGTCTAGCGGGAACATGATCACAGCACTTTGTTTTACTTAGTGTGGGTTGCCGGACCTAGTTTGGGAACGTTGCATATATTGTGATTCGATGAGGGTGACTGGCACAACAAGTTACGAAATACTTCAAAGTTGCACCTTCGAGGTGATGCATATACCGCAACATATTTATATATATTACAGCCAAATTTTAAACATATAATTTGCGTGACTGAGGCCAGCATGGGCAACTTTTGGTACAAGAATTAATGTGGCTGGCCTCAGTCACAGGAATGCCCCACCCCTGGTTCTGGCGGCTCTTCACCATTCAAGGAACTCGAGTGGTGTTAAGAAGGAGGGGGGCCTGAGTCACTGGCAGGTATTGGCAGCACATCAGTACTGATAACCTTTTGTCCACCCACTGGGGAGAACATTTGAACGCAGTTACATGAGCACCCATGGAGGTTTTGCACTATCGAGTTGGGCAAGATGAACTTCAAAGACCATAATGCTTTGCTACACGCCCTCATGGGCAGGACTCGAGTAATTGCAAGGAATAAAAGCAGGTGCATGTAATTAAAGCTGTTTGTTTCTCGTTCGTGAAAGTCAGTGAACAAGCCGTAAAGGCGAAATGCGTCTGGCATCACAGGAGAGAAGAGTGACAGACTGAGGGGCTGCTACTGGTGGCACAAGTGCGGTAACCCCCTCTTGTATGGCATTCATGCATGGCCAACTTTTGGTACAAGATATATATCCTCATTTTCTCCCCCATCCTGGAAAGCAGTTGAGCCGCACTCGCTACACAACTGATGCATTCATTTTATTTGAGCAGTGTAGGGCAATTTTGACGGGTTTAGTTTATTCCAAAAACTTTCTCAAAGGTCAACCCCGACGGGTAAAAACTTTAAGTGAGCCACAAAAGTTTTCTTTTGAAGCATTGCCGGCCCTCTAGTGGACACCCATGATGTGGTGTTAGCTCAGCATGCTGGTTTTTGTAGTCCCATATTTGCAGTTTAAAAAACCTCCAAAAGGTTATGCCCATGTTCTTACTTTCTCACTGGAACGAAAAGGTTTCCAGTTGTGTAGCTCCTCCCGCAGTCTGTATTTTGTTAGGCAGCTAGGGAACCATACCGAACTCCAGTGTTTGGCGGCAGCCGGTTTCCCCGAAGTTCGTTTTGCACTGTGAACACTGTTGGTCCGAGATGGTGAAACTTGGCGCTCTGGCTGGCGGTGCGTGGCTCTGCGATAGGACCACGTCGCTGTGTATCTCATTGTTTTCTCCCCCATTCTGGAAAGCAGTTGAGCCGCACTCTCTACACAATTGATGCAATCATTTTATTTGAGCAGAGTAGGGCAATCCTGATGCGTTTCTTTTATTCCATAAACTTTCTCAAAGGTCAGCCCCGGCAGGTAAAAACTGTAAGTGAGCCACAAAAAGTTTTCATCATGGGTGTCCACTAGAGGACACATCATGGGTGTCCTCTAGTGGACACCCATGATGTGGTATATATATATATATATATATATGATCACTGAAAAAACCATAGGTTATAGACCATATATAGTTAGGAATTTGCATTTACAAAACCATGAAAATTCACTGAAAAAACCATAGGTTATAGACCATATATAGTTAGGGATTAGCATTTTCAAAACCTTAATTTACTCGCACAAAACCATAGAAATTCGCATATGTAGTTAGTTGCAATAACTATATATCGCGCACCCGCAATCCACTGCTGATGATGTCACATATTACATCATTCATGACATGGTCAGTGACATCACTGATGACATCACTGATGACATCTCAAATGACATCACTGATGACATCTCAAATGACATCACTGATGACATCACTGATGACATCTCAAATTACATCACTGATGAAATCACTGATAACATCTCATTTGACATTACTGATCACATCACTGATGATATCATTCATGTGATAATACGATGAACCTCTTCAGACTCTAATATAACCTTAGATACAATCAGTGTAAACAGACACTCACAGATTGTCACTCATCCATGGAGTTACTCACACACCTAGTCAGACATGCAAAGAATCAATCACACCTCCATTTCCTCAACTATACAGTTATACACACCTTACCTATTCAAACATATACTAACACATATTTACTCTCTTATACAATCCCTGATACAAGTTCTCAATGATCGATACAGCCACTCACACATTCACTGGCTCTTATGCACAGTTATTTATATATGTCAACTCTCACATGTACTGTGTTTTACATATGTACTTACTTTGAGATGTAGCACTGAGATATCCATTCACTCACCAATACACTCATGCACACAGTCAACCGCTCATACAGCTGTTTCCACATGCACTTTTGAACCCATACATCTAGTGAATCAACAGCTCACACATCTATGCACAGAGTCATACACCTCCCAGCCACCCACACACACACTCAGTCTCCCATACAAATACTTGGGCAACCAATCAATAACCCATATAGTTACTCATATAGCTACTGATCAACACATGCAGCAGTTTACAGAACAACAGACATAATGATGCACAAATTAAGACAGTTTAGTCACTAACTCATGCACTCAGTGAGACACATTTAATCATTCCCTCATACAATCAGTTATGCACCTACTAAATCCTTCATCCAGACACTTATACATCCACTCATTCATCAATATGTAAGACATATTTTTACTTTACAGAAACATACAGTCACTGGATGTTGTCATCAGTGATGTCATTTGAGATGTCATCAGTGATGTCATTTGAGATGTCATCAGTGATGTCATCAGTGATGTCACTGACCATGTCATGAATGATGTAATATGTGACATCATCAGCAGTGGATTGCGGTTGCGCGATATATAGTTATTGCAACTAACTATGTACGCGAATTTCTATGGTTTTGTGCGAGTAAATTAAGGTTTTGAAAATGCTAATCCCTAACTATATATGGTCTTTAACCTATGTTTTTTTCAGTGAATTTTCATGGTTTTGTAAATGCAAATTCCTAACTATATATGGTCTATAACCTATGGTTTTTTCAGTGAATTTCATTGGTTTTTTGAAAGCTAATATCTATAGCTGTAAAATATATTCTTTATTACGTGACGTATCACGTAGCCACGTGAGACGCCTCATGACGCGTCGCATAAACGTGACCTATCGTCTCTGCAGCGCAAACAAAACCCGTAACGTAAGCGCACCAGAGCACGCTTACAGATATATATATATTTTTTTTACCTTAATTAGACAAAATCCACACGTGCACATATCTTGAGGCCTTGCAAAGGCACATCAAACAAAAAGTCCCTACAATTTTGCCAAGTTTGGTGGAAATCTATTCCTTTAAATTTTATTTTACTGTTTCTCTTGGTTTTCCCCTTGTTACGCTTACCGGAACGCTACCCGGTACTCAAACCGGACGCTCCAAAAACACAAGATGTCGGACTCCCGTTATGCTGCCGGTTAGCTGCCCGGTTGGCGTACCGGGAAGCACCTCTACCGCGAAAAATCGCAATTTTCTTTTTTTTTCTTTTGCCCCGCGGGGCACTTTAATATCCCCCTCATCAATCCTAGGGGGTCAGGAGGGATCTACCTTGCCCCCTTTCCTTCATTTCCCCCTTCGTTTTTCACCACCTCTTGTCTCTCGATCCTACCGAGAGACAAGATGGCGGCCGCTCCAGACTGTTTACAATGTTGACACCCATTCAGCTTCTCCTCAGACTCCCGTTACACTGCCGGTTAGCTGCCCGGTTAGCTGCCCGGTTCACGTACCGATTTGCGCCTCTACGACAAAAAATCACAATTTTTTTTTTTTTTTTGGCCCCGCGGGGCACTTTAATATCCCCCTCATCAATCCTAGGGGGTCAGAAGAGGGCTACCTTGCCCCCTTTCCTTCATTTCCCCCTTCGTTTTGGCCTCCTCTTGTCTCTCGATCATACCGAGAGACAAGATGGCGGCCGCTCCGGACTGTTTAGAATGTTGACAGACACCGGACAGCCAATCAGCTTCGCTTGCACAGCTCCGTTACGCGAATAGTACGCGAACTAGTCCGCTATCCAGGACGCTGTCACAGATATATCTGTTTTTTAAAACGTTAATTTCTCAAAATCCACTGGAGCACATATATTGAGACCCAGCAAAGGCACATCGGGCTAACAGTCCCTACAATTTTGCCAAGTTTCGTGTAAATCCATTCAGCCGTTCGAGCTAAAAGTGAGGCCAAACGCCCTATGAAAAAATGAATGGGAAAAACGTGTTTTGGGAGCCCCCTTTTTTCTCGGCCCCCCCTTGATGAAACCCTGCCAAATTTTCAGGGGATGATCAGAAACAAAATGTGCCATTTTTCTGTAAATTTCAGCCGATTCCGTCCACAAACGCCAAAGTTATTAGACATAGAATTTTCAAAAGTTCCATAGAGAAAAAATCCTAACTATATATACCTACTGGCGACCGCCAGTAGGTAATATATATATATATATATATATATATATATATATATATATATATATATATATATATATATATATATATATGCTTTAATAGAATGAAACACAGATTGTGGTTGAAGGGAAGCAACAAACAATTTCATAATTATTAACAGAAGGATTGCAACCCTCTAATAGCTGTCTGTTTGAATAAATTACTGCAAAAAGGAAGTTATAATCGGATTAAATAAATGCCAATTAAAGTAACATCTCCTAATGTTCTATTAATGTTCTGTTATGTTTGGAGATTATCTCTCCTCACGCTTCAGCTTAAAACCCAGGCCTTAAAATGAGGACAACTGTCTCCTTCGAAATATTCTTTGCTGCTTAGAGGTCACATAAATTGTTTAGATAATGAGGACATGCATCCCCAATTGACAAAGACCATACCTCCCTTACAAGTCACTGGTAAGTGACACTTGTGGTACCCAGGTCTTGGTTGGTAAAGGAGTCCCCCGGGTTTACAGCACTGTTTCTGCCAACCTGGGTGACCCAGGAAAACTAATGACAGCAGGACTGCCTTTGCCGACTACAGGAACAGTCCCATTTCACCTTTGTGCTCACCATGTGTGACAAAGTCACTATAACTGCTACTGGTAAAGTGGGTGATGTTCAATCATTATCCCTGCATTATTTTATCCACAAAGAAGCAGGTATAATGGTCTATCTCACCAAATACCACTGCATCAAAATAGTAAACCCAGAGTAAGGCATCCCCTTGATTTGGCTTCACACATTCCGTTCTACCCCCAACTTTTGAATCGGTACGAACCGCTCTGTGGTCTGGAAGGGGCTGATTGACCATTGTGCAAGACAGCTGTCAATAAGTGTGTGGGTAACACAACTAGTAGTCCTGAGGTTCCTTGTTTATCACCGGTCATGGTGGAGGACACTCGTGCCAAAGGATAGTGTAGTAAAGCAGTGGTGGTAGCAAAGTTCTTGGGGGGGGATATAGTGAGGAGAATTGTAAAGGTAGCATTGTAGGAGATGATTTCGTAGGTAGACTGCTGATGGTTGGGGAAGGGAGTCCTAGAAGAAATCCAAGGGGAGAAACTGACCAAAATAACACAGATGTACCGGAAAAATATGAATCATTGATTAAGCTTGCTTCCTGGAATATTGCAGGATTGAAGGGGAAACTAGATGGTGTTGAATGGGGAGAGTTCATAGATCAGCACAATATTTTAATTTTTCAAGAAAGTTGGGCACCTGACCCAATCTTTCGTATAGGCTATATTAATTTTTACAAATCAGCAATTAGGGGGCAGAAGGGTAGACCATCCGGAGGTCTGACAATTTGGATTAGACAATCCCTCGGCTATAGGCCACAGGAATTGATAGTCCAAAACCAGGATATCCTGGGTCTAAAACTCAGCAGGGAAAACCGACAGGATATATTTATAATTAATATCCATGCAAGGGGCTTACCCGGTGGTCGGAGCCCAGCAATTATTGATGACCTAGATCTTTTATTGGACTCAATCGGGCGGGATGAGTTCATCATAGTGGCAGGGGACTTAAACTGCACTTTGGAACCCCAGCCTAGTGTGGGTGATGATAGCCATGGAGAAGTCGACCAACATTGGAATGTACCACTCCTTGCCTTAAATCCCATTGAAAGGGTTACTGAGGCAGCTCTGCATTGGCTGGGCTTGTGCCTGGAATGGGGCCTAGGAGCCGCCAATGGACGAGCTAATTCGGATAAAAATGGGAAGGCAACTTTTGATAATGGAACCAACTCTAGTAGAATTGATTATTTTTTAATCAAAATGGAGTTTTGGTCAGTTTTAGACGATATGGTAATCACTGCACGGCCTGAGAGTGACCACAACCCGTTAACACTAAGTTTGATAACGGATGGGGGGCCTGGCAGAACCAATGCCACAAACTGCACCACCGCCATGGCCCTTTTAACAAATGACTGTCGTAGGCTACGTTGGAGTAGAGTCTTGGATGACTCAGTCACCCTGGACAAAATATCCAACGAAGTTTCATCTTCTATAAGTAAAGCCATGACTCAGTCACCCTGGACAAAATATCCAACGAAGTTTCATCTTCTATAAGTAAAGCCAAGACAGTGATTGCAAATTCAGGCCCACTAGAGTAGATTTGCTCCATACATGAGCAACTGTTTGATAAATTGAAAACTCTCTTTACGAAGCCAGGTATTTCTAGGAAAGCGGGGGTGGTTTTGTCTGCTCCAAATGGTGCCATAAAACCTGCCGTCAGGCCAACAGGTCCGTGATTAAGGCTATTAAATTGAGGGTGACATCAGATATTAAGGCGGAAAGGTTAAATGATAAGATGGTTCAAAGGAAGGCAAAGCAAACATGGATCGACTGTCGTTGGCAGGACTTGTACGAAGCCTGCTTGTCCTCTAATCAGATAAAATTCTGGCAGGTTGTGAAATGGGGAGGGACACAGGACCCACAAATACCTTATAACTATGTTTCCGTTGAAGACTGGGTGGTCCATTACTCATCACAGTTTTGTGGCCTGGAGGATGGACTAAAGGAAACACAGGAAGTGCCGTTTACATTGCCTATAATTCAATGCACACCAGTAGTGTTTGAAACTATTGAGACTGGGAAGGCATGAAGTCTGGTACAAGCGGGTAAAGCACCCGGAATGGACTGCATTCCGGCAGATCTCTTTAAGTTTGATCAGTACAACTGGGTGTCATACATAACGATTTTGGCTAATGCTATCGCAAGTGGGGCTAAGGTTCCTGTATCTTGGAAAGGGGCGGAAATTTTACCTGTTTTTAAAAAGGGTGATCGTTCGTTACCAGGGAACTACCGCCTAATCAGTCTTATAGATGCCCTGCAGAAGGTCATAGCAAGAATGGTTTTGGCAAGAATTCAGGAATGGATGAGTGAAGAAAATATATTATCACCGATGCAAGCGGGCTTTAGGTCATGCACTAGCAAAATTGACCAAGTGTTAAGATTTATCTTGATATATTGGAAGGTTGTGTTTCTAGGGGAGGGCACTATCTATGCAGCGTTTGTGGACCTCAAATCTGCTTTCGACCTCGTTCCGAGAGAGAAGCTGTGGGCTGCCTTGGGTAAAATGGGAATGCCACCAGAACTCCTGGAGCTAACTGCAAGATTACATGAAAACAATTTTGCTACAGTTAGATGGGGAAGGCAGGGACAGGTGACGGGTCCTTTCCCTGTTACTCACAGTGTTAGACAGGGATGTGTGCTTGCTCCTACCTTGTTGTTATTATTTATTAATCAAGTAGTGCAGTTTCTAGAAGACATCCCTACTGATGCACCAGTCCTGGGTGGCAGAAAGTTTCCTCTGCTAATCTTTGCAGATGATACATTGATCTTGGTAAAAACCCAGATGGGACTACAGATAGCTATAAATAAGTTTGTGGATTTCTGTAATAATAATGACCTAGAGATAAATGTCTCAAAAACGAAATTCATGGTCTTAACCAAAAATAAACCACAACGGAGCCATGTTAGTATGAATGGCATTGACCTTGAACAGGTGGACGTTATGACTTATTTGGGGGTGGTTTTAGACTACAGGCTGCGATGGAAGCCACAGATCGAGGCCCTCTGCTTAAAATGTGCTCGCTTAACGGGGTGCTTAGTAAAGGAGCAACGATGTTCACTAACCAAAAGGATACTGCCAGCATTAAAAATTTATAATGCAAAAATAGGATCAGCAATCCTTTATGGGGCAGATTTATGGGGCTTTGTGGATCTTGCCCCCTTGGATAAAATTCAAAATAAGTTTTTACACAGCTTGGTTAGCCTCCCACAGTCCACCCCGATGCTACCCCTTTTATTAGATATGGGCAGTCACTCTATTAAAGATTTAGCTCGTTTTAGGATGGTAGCTCTGTGGAGACGCATATGGTCCACACCAGAATTGGTCTTATTTGCCAAGGAAATCTTGGACTTAAGGTCAATAATGGGGTCAGGAAATCTTTTATGGTTCCGGGTTGTGAAGTCCACACTGCAGAATATGGGCTTAAGCTAACAGTGGTGAGACCCGGAAAATAATGTTTTTCCATCTAAATGAGAATTTAAACTACTATATTGGGCGACTATAAAAGAACAATATGTTATGCTATCACAGTCTGCTAACCTGACAGGCTTGTTTTTGAGCCATAAGGTAGATTCTAGAATAGAGCCCTATTGGGATAGCATTACCAAAAGTCTGGACAGAAAACTCTATCACCAGTTTAGAGTTGGTTCACTACCTATAAGGACGTTCAATCATAAATGGAGTGGACAGCAAACAGAGTACTGTCTTTGGTGCAGTGGTCAAAAGGAATCCATAGGCCATATTTTCTTTGCCTGTCCTGCTTATATTGCTCCCCGGCGTAAATGGCTCAAACCCATTTGCAAGAGGTTAAAGATAAGGTGGAGTATGGAAGCCCTTTTGGTTTTAAGATCTAATACCTCGGAGTGTGTGACCATTGGTGTGGCAACATTTTTAGGGTGGGCATGGGCCATCAGAGTTAAGCACCCATTAGTGACATGATTGGGTTGTACTTTTTATTCTTATTATGAATGAATTTCTGTGCGTCTTTGAAAGTCAATTTAATTAGGTTTTAACTAGATTTCACTGGATTGATGACATTTTAAAGATAATGTGATCATTTTTAAATTATAGCATTGATTATGTATTGGATTTTTTATGTATTGTTTAAGTAGTCTTTTATGATCTAAGAATCAAAATAAAGACGTATGAAACTAAAACTGCTATTAGTATATCTCAGTCACCTCTTGAGAAGGTCTCTTGTGTCTAGGAGGCAGAGTGCAGTATATTAAGATTTTAGACATGGAAGTGCAAGATTATGTGCCTTTGGACTACACTAACCTTCCCTTGACACAGGACTTGTGTCAGGGGAGAGAATGCAGTTTTTTTTTTACACCAAACTTGACATGTCTATTACTTATTATGTGTCTCTAGAGTGACTTTACCATTAAAGTACACTATAAGTGATAGACAGTTCTTAGGATAACATGGGCTTGCACCCGGACAGATTCAGGGTCTGTAGATCTGTGATGGTACCATCTAAATATGTCAAGTTTGGTGTAAAAAAAAGTGCATTTTCTCCCCTGACACAAGTCTTGTGTCAAGGGAAGGTTAGTATGCACCCCGTGGCTACCTTGGAGCTTGCCCACCTGGTTACTCCAGCTTTGCTGTGCTTTGGCTGGCAGTCCACGATTATTGCCACAAAAGACAGGGTTCTGACCTCCTACCAGGCCATGTGATCACTCCCAGGAGTCAGGAACAAAGGCCTGGCAGGAAGGAGGTCACACCTCTCTCCTCCCAGGAAGGCTAGTAAAGTGACACACCAGAGCAGTGAGCCTTAAAGGTTGCACTGCCCTCCCCTTGCTGCTCCAGGCACATTTGCACCTGGGCAAGGTGGGAAATTAGGTATGCAGGAGTTGTACACCTCCAGGAAGGCTGGCAACACCTCCAGGGTGAACAGCCTGATCTGCACACCTAAAATAGAAGTCTTTCATCTTTAGAGTGGCAGAAATAGTGGGTTCTAGGTAGGAAGGGTGACCTACACCACCGGATGCTGTCACCACGGGGTGGATTAGCTGTAGGAATTAGCTGCCCATTGGCTGCCAGGTACCACACTCCTAACCTTAAATTCCCCTAAATTGAGGATTTAAGGGACCTCCCTGACATCAGTAACTCAGATCTAATCTAATTTGCATCATGGCTAAAGGTCGGTTGGCCTAGACTGAGGGACTCCTTTGGAGAGCCAGAAGCAACCTCAGATTTCAACAGACAAGTGAGTTTAGTCCCCCGCGTACTGCAGGTAAAACGACAGTCAGGAACCAAAGAATCACCAGCCAGTGGGCCCTCCGAGGAAGTGTCAGAATCCAAATGGACTGGTGTATTGTTTAATTTATAATAAGCTTACCGCTGCCAAGTCTTTTTGGTCACTAGTCCAGTCACCTACCCCTTAATGCAGTACTGCAAGAAGAGACATTCCACAATACCTGCAGCCGACTTTGGCATCATCCCAGCTCTTGTGCTTTTGCTTCTCCTTTCCAGCGGCACTGTGAAAAGTGCTAAACACAGCATCCCCACGGCTCCTGTTCAGCAGCAGGGACAGTCAGGCCAACTCTCCATCATGTCATGATTGATGTAATATGTGACGTCATCAGCAGTGCATTGAGTCCAACTAACTATAACGTTGGAATTTCAATGGTTTTATGCGAGTAAAATTTCCAGCTAACTATAACTGGTGTGAAACCTATGGTTTTTTCAGTGAATTTAATAGGTTTTTAAAATGCTAATTCCTAACTATAACTGGTGTGAAACCTATGGTTTTTTCATTGAATATATATATATATATATATATATAGTGTTAACAATAACGTGTTAAGAATGAAAGTATAAATTTTGAACAGTAGGTGCCAGTGTTAGACTGTGACTGGATTGCGTGGTTTCGGTATTTCAAATGTCAGTGAATGTGAATGTGTGGAAGTGGTATGCATTTGCTCAGTAAATACATTCATGGTAAATGAGTGCAATGTAATGTCGTACAACCCCCCCTAAGTGACCTATAGTCACCAGTACTTTTTGCCATTGACCACAATGATTACGTTTCTCTGTACTTTACTGCTCTGATTGTAGATTGGTTTGAACATTCATAACTCCAGTTATATCTATGCTATTTTGTTCAATTAGGTGTCTAAATTAAGATAAAAATATAATCTTTTTTGATCAATTTATGTTGGACTTCAATCGAGTCCTGACAATTTCTTATGAGCAATAATGATGCTCTGAAATGCTTAACACATGGTTCTTTAGTAAAGACTGACTACTCTTTGCCACACTACGAGGACTGAGCTAAGGGTTTATTATTGTGAATCCAAGGACTATCTTTGGGGTATTGTGATAATATTACATGGTAAGGCTACCCAGCCAAACCACATAATATTCCACTTCCCTACACCACAAAGCTCCCTGCTCAGCTTTTATGGGCTTAACACCAAGAATTAAAGCTCATGTTTAAAGTTACATCAAAGACATAATAAGTCAGGAATCAATAATTTTAACTCCTATTACTGGGGACTCTTCAAGGATATAAGGCCATGGTCTACAATAGGAAACAGGTTCCCCTTCTTTCTCCAGCCAGGCCTTCCTGTACCACTCCCAGGCCTGACTGGTGTGCTGGGTCTACTTCAAGATATCCTTCAATTGCCAATTACCTCCCTGAAGACAGAGGCTGCCAACTGATCTGACCCTTGAAAAACACTATCTATGCTTGGGAATAAGTAGAACCAAAATCCATAGACTCAGCGTTCTTCAATCATCCCTCATTTGTAACCTGATAGTTTTACTGTAAACAACCCCAGGATCTTTGCTCTTTGGGTCTTTCAAGATGACAGATTCCTTTGTGAATGTGTGGGATTCTTAATTTCCACCCAGGTGCTGCCCTATTGAGAATTACAGTCTCTCCTTGAAAATAACTCTCTCTGGGTATGAGGTCAGATGGACTTCTGTGGGGAGAGAAACGTTGTACAGGTCTGGAACCACCATAAAAGGACTTTCTGCACTAGAACCCTGATTACTATCAACATGAGAAATGTTCAGGCGCCAATCTGGTCTTTTTGATGGAATCTGCCGTTCATATAACTGTTTCAATATCTGGATGACAACTCGCTACTCCACAGGTCACAAACATGTTTCTGTCCTGGCTTCCGCACAGAAGTTGCCTTGTTGAAATTTGAGAGTTCAAAAAATCTAACCTAGACTAGGATCATAAAGCTGATGCTTATTTATTTTCTGAAGGGCACCGAGCACTCAGGCTGATATGCACAGCTAATACATTTGGAAAGCTGTTTTGTGGAGACGCCTGTCAAATCTACATGTACACATCTCTACTGTTTCATGTTATGCTTTTATCCTAATGTGTAAAACTCAAGTACAGAGATATGTGGTGTACAAACTGTGACAGTTGTGAAATGAATTCAAGAAAAGGACCCTCTGTATTTGTAGAATCAGTGGTATTTAGCCTTATTGGATTTCTCGTTGAATATTATGCAGAATGATACTGCACGTCCTTTCTGTATTTCTTCCCCGGGTGACCCTTCTCTCCCTTTGTAAAAATGGAAGAAGGTATTTGGGCATTATGCTTGTGTATGTGGCACTTCCCTTAGTGCAAAGAGAAAGACTTCTTTGTTCATACATTGTTTGGGTTCGGAAGGTCAGGAGGTCTTTGAACACCTTCCTGACCTTTCGGACAGCGATTCTTCTAATTTGAAAGTATATGCAATTTGTAATGCATTACCTTCCAAAGGTTAGTTCTGTTCTTGAACTGTATCCTTTTGGGAGGAGAATGCAAAGTCAGTAGAGCAATATATCACTGTATTGCGCAAGTTGGCAACCACATGCAACTTTGGGGTCTCTTTGGAGGAAAGTTTAAGAGACCAGTTGATGTTTGGTTGTACCCTTGACAAAGCCAGAGACAGTTTATGGCAAAGGGCAATCCTTCATTACAGGAATTCCTTACAATACCCAAAATGCCTGAACAATCAAAAGCTTGTGTTGATATGACACGCAAACATGTGTCCTTGGAGAACAAAGATTGGGATGATGTCAAAATGGTGTATGCAAAATCTACAAAAAGCAAGTTCAACACTGTGCCGAAGTCCTCCAATCTGGGAAGTTTTCAGGGCAAATGCTTTAGGTGTGGTAACTTGGGGCATATGGCAAACTTTAAAGAGTGTCCTGGGTGGAGGGTCATTTGAAATGTCTGAGGAAAGAAAGGTAATTTTTCCAGATGCTGCAAATTGAGCAACGAGCTTAAGAAGGTCAGAGAGGTTGATATATATGAAGAGGTTGTTGATGAAGTTAACATTCTCCAATCAAAGAACAGGCGGTGAAGGTCCTCTTGAAACTGTAATGATCAATGATGCACAGGTGGACATGCTATTTCATTATGGGGCCAAGATAACACTCAACCCAAAAACATTTTATGAGCAGCATCTGTTGGGCAAGGTAGTGTTGTTGAAACCCAACATAAAGCCAAAAGGGTATAGGGGTAAGACCATTGATCTGTTGGGTTATTTTTGCTGTACAATTGACTTAAAAGGAAGAATTATTCCTGGTAAGACATATGTTTCAATTAAGGGAGACTCACTGAAGTGATCCCAATAAAAACCCTTCTGTGCGTTTGAAAGAGATGAGACCTGCCAGGTTGGTGGGTGGAGGGAGTGAGCGAAGATTGGATCAGAGAGTTTCCTCATGTGTTTATTAGGACATTGGGCTGTCTCAAAAACTATATGCACAGGATCATTCTCAAGTCTGGTGTTACGCCCAAGGTAGCAAAAGTTAGAAATGTGCCATTGGTGGTAAGAGAAAGCATAAAAGTGGAGTTAGATAAACTTTTGGTGAATGGGATTATTCAGGATGTGAAAGACACAGAGTGGGTTTCTCCAGTTGTTATGGCTCAGAAAGCCAAAGGGGAAGCCTAACTCTGTATTGACTTGAGAGAGCTCAACAAAGCGGTAGTGGTTGACCACTATCTGCTTCCCAACATAAGTGAGATGTTTTCTTCTCTTGAGGGTCTCGTTTTTGGATTTGACTTCAGCCTACCATCAAGTTAAGCATAATTCTTTATCACAGCTTTTTGCACCTTTAAATTCTTGAGAATGCCTTTTGGACTAGTTTCTTCATTTCTGTCTTCCAGAGGGCAATGTAGGGCATTCTGAAGGGAGTTGAAGGTGTCAAGTGTATCGGGATTATGTACTAATTGTTGGGGTCAATCTTGAAAATAATGATGGAAGATTGAGGGCGGTGTGGAGGAAGTTGTTGGAAGCAGGTCTTACACTCAGGACAGATAAGTGTATATTTCAGGTTCAAGTGCTTCAATACATAGGACATCTTGTGTCTTCATCTGGAATTAGACCCAAAGCTGCACTGGTTGACACCATTTCTAATCTTCCTCCTCAAAACAAGAAGGAGCTCAAGAAATTTCTGGGTATGTCCAAATTCTATGATAAATTTGTCCCTAATTTTGCAGAAAAGACTTGCTGTGTGGGAGTGCTACTCAAGAAGGGAAGTGAATTTGTGTTGTGCCAAGGTTGTGACAAAAAATGTGGATGTATTAGGAAATACTTGTGTGAAGATCCAAATCTGGGAACTTTTGATCCAACAAAATTCTCTTATGTGATGATGGATGCCAGTTCAAAAGGATTAGGAGCTGTCTTATTGCAAAGGAAGATGGTAAGGGAAATGCAATTTTATTTATCTCTAGACTGTTGAGAGGGGCTGAATGTAATTATTCGGTAGTTGAGAAGGAAACCCTAGGTATTTTTTAGGCAGTGCGCAAATTGAAAAAAAAATCTTTGGGGCAAGAGGTGTTAACTGATCATAAACCTTTAAGAGAAGAATTTACCAAGAAAGGCATCGATTTTATGTGGCATTGGGCATGAAAGTGAGTGTTACCATTGCAGGAGTTTAATTTTGCAGTTTCTTACTTCCCTGCTGGTAACATAGCGTGTATGTGATGAGGGGTAAGGTAGGCCTGATGTAGGTAATAGAATTGACTCAGCTTGAAGCAAGCATTGCAGGACGTCTTCGGAGCACAATCTAAGACCCCCCTCTAAGCCAAATCAGTCAATCGTTAACTGTTATATGTACCCCAAGGCGTGTGTAAGTCTGAGAGATTTGACCGGCTATCCTAGAGTAAAGCTCTATACAACAGGGTGCCCGCGTTTGAATGGCCTGTGATAATAAAAAAGAGGTAGAAACTGTGCTATGGGGGCTCCCCTGCTCCAGAACACCACCACTCACACATTCCACGTACCAGCATGGCATGTAAAAGGAAGTGCCACCAGGCAGATGGTAAGACTTCTGAAGATTCAAGAAGGGACACAATGCAATGCCCACAAAAAGTAACCCAGCACTGTGATCCCAGCCACAGCTCAAAGACGAAGCCCATGCCCACTTGCACACCAAACCCAATGCTGAGCCATCAAAATCGTAGGGGCTCGGGCCCATACATATCACGGAGTCTTAACGAGTATATTCAGATGACACATTGTGGAAGGCGGAGAAGAGCGTAATAAAATGTTGGTCAGCAAACTCTTTGTCGGTGACCCCCTCTCCAGGGTATCTACCTCGTCCCACAGAAAGAACCTCCAGTGAGCTACCGATTGTAGTTGACCTGTCAGATAGTGCAACTCAAGAACAGGGGCCGCAAACCACCCCTCCATCACTGTAAGACGGAATTTTCAGAGCACCACCTGCCAGCACGACGCAACCCAGTATAATGACAGCAAGAGACCAACGTGTTCACAACAGAACTTACAAGGTAGGTTAAGTGGGAGGTGGTCAAACAAATAAAGAAGATAAGGAGGACAACCATCTTGGAAACTGCCCCTGACCAGGTACATTGTAGACCAAAAAATCACTGATCGGCAAAGGCTGAAAAGTGCGCAACCATAATTACCCTCAAACAACAGGCCCTGAGACTGGTTTATACAGATCCTCAAATAACAAATAGTGTGAGGTTCCCACCATAATGCCGAAGCCAGGGGAAGGGATGGGCGCTCCGGCACTTCCCCATGAAGTGAGTAGATACAGGATTTGCTCCAGTTTACTTACAATCCCGAATTACGACCAAATTCTGCCAGGACCATCACCGCTCCTTGTACAGCACTGTCTTTGCCCCCTTAAATAAACTAACATGTCATCTGCATATAAGGAAAGGTACAGTCGCTGCCAAAGCACAAGCCAGAGTAGTTGTTGCCCAGGTCAACCGTCCTAGAAAACAGTTCCATGACGAGGGAAAAAGTAGCGGGTAAAGGGGACATCCTTGCCAGGTAGCCCATTCCAATGCGAACAAATCCAAAATGAGGGGGCCAGTACAGGTTCTAACCATTGGTCAAACTTATAGGAGTTTCATCCAGAAGACGGAGGGAATGCCCAGGCCATGCCAAACATGTTGGCATAAAGGAACTCTCACCTAATGGAATCAAATGGCCAATGCCCACTCATTCCCTGGATGTCTGGGCTATCTTTCTGCTAGCGTCTTTCCTAATTTTGTATGGATTTCCTGTAGCTCTGAATCTAGAAATCATTAGAATTTGTTCCTCACAAAACCTGCATGTAGTGTTTCATGCCTGTTTGGCCTTCAAAACTCCTGTATGGAACACTCCATTTTAATTGTGTGGGTGGGAACTGTTGGCATGAGGAAGGCTATTGCCTGTCGTCTCTTTACGATATATTAATTTATTTTTTATTTTATTTTATTTTAAAGGTTTTATATAGAGCTGTCTGGACCGGGGGTATTAGAGCGCTTTACATGAGTGAAGATAGGCATAATACAGTTGTACATAACATAGAGATCACATAAGTCAGATTATACAGATCAAGTAGCATAATACAAATTAGCACATGTCAAACCAAAAGAGAACTTAAATATAAATAAAATGGATACATGTAGTCAAATTATATATAGTAGCTTGAGATGGAGGGAGGCTAGGTTGTAGGAGGGTGGGGAGCCGTGAATAGGGGTAAAGAAGAATTAGACAAAGGAGGGGGGTAGTAATTAAGGGGAGGGAGTATGGAAGGAAGAGGGTAAGAAAAGGGGAAGGTAGGGAGGGAAAAGGAGGGGAAGGGAGAGAGAAGGGAAAAGTATGGAAAGGATTATGGACCCCAATATTTCTTGAGCAAGTGCAGTTTGAGGTCTTTTTTAAAGCGGATGTAGGAGGGGTTACAGCGCAGGTCTTTAGGGAGGGCGTTCCAGATGCAGGGGGCATATCTGGAGAAAGAGCGAGATTGCGTGGATTTCTTCTTTGTGTGGGGTGGGACAAGTAGAAGGGCGTTGGTGCTTCTCAATGGTCGGGTTGCAGCCTGCTTTGTTGAGTTTATCAGTGAGATACAGTGGGCCTTTTGGTGAAGGGCTTTGTGAGTAATGCATGCCATCTTGAAGGTGGATCTGCCTTCGATGGGCAGCCATTTAATGGCCTTAAGGACTGCGGAGATGTGGTCAAAGCGTTTACAGTCAGTGATTAGCCTGGCTGCCAGGTTTAGCACAGATTTGAGTGGGGCTAGGTAAACCTTTGGGGTTTCTGAGACGATGGCGTTACCATAGTAAATTTTAGAGAGGACAAGTGATTGGACAACCGATTTAAAGTTGTCAGCTGGGATGAAGAGTTTGATTTTCTTGCGATGGCGTAGAGTGAAGTGCACTCCTTTTTTATGTGGTCCTGGAGGGTTAGGCTGTTGTCAATGGTGATGCTAAGTGATTTTTTTGCTGAGTTTGATAAGGTGAGCGTACAGTTGAGGACATTAAGGTTGGTGATCCATGTTTGGATAGGAAAAGGGTTGTTTTTTGAAGAGAAGAGAATAATTTCCGTTTTTTAGGGTTGAGTTTGAGATGGTTAGAGTGGAACCAGAATTGGATTTTAAACAGGGCGTTAAGATGCAGAATATCGGAGTGGGATCTGATCTCATAGTAAAGTTGGGTGTCGTCAGCGTAGAGGTGGTAGTTGATTCCCGCTTGTTTTAGAATGAGGGTAGGGGGTTCCAAAAAGAGGTTACAGAGAGAGGGGGAGAGAATAGAACCCTGGGTGACGCAGAGGGAGATGGGTGTGGGGTTAGAGAGGCAGTTGTGGATTTTGAATTGTTGTGTTTTGTGTTGGAGGAAGGAGGAGAACCATTTAAGTACCGGGCCATTAAGGCCAAATTGCACTTTGAGCGCATTAAGTAAGGCAGGGTGGTTAACAGTATCAAATGCAGCACAAAGGTCGAGGACAATGAGTAGGCAGGTGTCGCCATTATCTAGAGAGTGATGGATGTCGTCTACAATAATTAGTATGGCAGTTTCTGTACTGCAGCCTTTTCGGAAGCCGGATTGTAAGGATTCGAGTAGGTTAATGGTGTCAATGTGTTTGTCCAGTTGAAGAAGGACAAATTTGTCAAGTGCTTTGGAAAGGAGTGGGAGGTTGGAGAGGGGGCAGAGATAATTAAGGTCATTAGGGTCAGCAGTGGGATTTTTAAGAATGGGACTAATTTGTCCGAGTGGGAGGAAGGGACACAACCCGAGGGAAGGGAGGAGTTGATGAAGGAGGTTCAATAAGGATCAATGATGTGCTTAAGCTCCAGAACAAAGTTAGCAGGCAGAGGGTCTTTTGTGTGTGAGGACAGTAAGTTTGGAGATGATGTTAGAGACTTTAATCTTCATTACGGGGTGGAAATAGTGCCAGGAGGCGTTGTTTTCAGGCTAGGAGTTAGAAGGGCTGGTATCCGGAGAGGAAGTGGCAGGAAGGAGGGATGAGGAGTCGGGGGGCTTAATTGCAAGGAAGGTTGAGAGGTAGAGTCAGCGATAGATAGGGGTTAAGGAGGGATCTGAGATGCTAGGAAGGACTGGAATATTATGGCTATTTTTTCGGAGACGTTAGCAATTTCTTCCCATCTGTTAGTTGTGCCCATCAGGGTTGAGGGGTAGCGGAAGTTTGGTTTCGAACTATGTTGAACAGCTCTCTGGGCCTGTTTGTTGCACAATAGAGTTGTGTACGGAAGGAAGCCTTTTCCGTAAAGATGTGTTTCTTGTACGTGGCTCTGGCCAATCTGAGGAGAGCAAGATGGGCGGGGGAAGTGTGATGTCTCCATGTTCTTTCTGTAAGTCTAAGTGCACGTCGTTCATCATTGAGGTTGAAATTGAACCATGATTTAGATGGAATGTTTCTTAGGGTTTTTAGTTTGTACGGGGCAACTTGGTCTAAGACATCGATGACAGTTTTATTAAAATGTTCATTAGCATTTAGGGAGAGTGGGGTGAGTAGAAGTTGTGCCTGGAGTTTAGACTAAAGTTCACATGGGGGATGCGATTAAGATTTCGGCTCCCTTTAGAGGTTCTAATGTTATCTGTGGGGGTGAGTTGAGCAGAGGTTGCGATAGAGAACTGAATGAGGTGATGGTCAGACCAGTCGATGGGGATGATATTGGAGAAGAAGGCCAAGTCGTTGTTGGCAATGATAGCGTCAAGAGTGGTCCCTTTGGAGTGGGTGAGAGAATGGCAGAGTTGTTTGAGTTCATTGATCTCAAGAAGATTGGTGAGGAGGTTGACTGAGGGGTCATCAGTCACATTCCAGTGGAGATTGAAATCTCCAAGGAAGAGTTAGAGAGAGACGATTGAGTAAGAAATTTGGATAGTTCCTCAACAAAGGGAAGTGGGTCACCAGGAGGATGGTAGATATTATGCAGATGAATCGGGGGAGAACCTTTAGACTTTGGTTCAGTTTCGAGGTATTCAAAGGTGTTGTGGTCGGGGTTCTTCACAAGGGAAAGTTGAAGTTCATTTTTAAAGATAATAGGTAATCCACCCCCTATTCTCTCGGATCTGTAATTTCTGAAGATAGAATAACCTGGGGGGGACAGTAAGCCAAGCCTAGAAGTAGAGTGGTCATTGAGCCAGGTTTCCGTGAGGAAGGCAATGTCGATAGCTTTGCTAAAGATAGTTTCCGATACTTCGATTGCATGTCGAAGAGCAGTTAACTAGCATGCAGACGAGGGGTTTAGGGAAGTCTTTGGGGGGAGCGCCTGAATGGATGGTGGTACATTGGGGTAGGGGTCTTAGGGAGATGGGAGAGGAGGAGGATCTGTTGGCCCCCACAATAACAGGAATGTTGAAGCTAGTGAGAATGCAGGTGAGGGGTTTAGGGAAGTCTATGGGAGGTGAGCGTGAATGGATGGTGGTACGTTGGGGGAGAGGGGGGAAGGGGCGGATCTGAAGGTCCCCACAATAACGGGAATGTTGGAGAGAGGGGGAGGAACGTTAATCGAGGAGTTAGGAAGGTAAGCGTGGCAAAGGTCATGGAGGTCGGAAGAGGTGAAATGACTTGATGTATAGAGGGGCCTATGTGTACAGCAGCCAAGGGGTGTAGTGTTACATGGTTTAGGATTGGAGAATCATTGTGGGTTAGGGAAGACTGAGTTAGAGCGATTTAAGACAGACTTGGAGTAGAGGGAGTTGAAATCTTCTATCAGCCATGTGAGTTCAGTCGTCAAGGTTGAGAGATTGCATTCAATGTTTGACAGAGTCTGGATGAAAGGAATAGGGGTGAGTGCGGTTGAGGAAAAGGTGGGGGAAGGATGTGTTCATTGTCGGTCGGGGAGAAAATCTGGGGTGAGGTGATGGAGACAGTTCGGAGAGGGGTATTATAGGAGTGCATTGGTTGAAGGATGCATGGAGGGCCGATGAGAAGGACGGGGCACTCTTAGAGTCATGAGATGAGGTTTGAGATGATAAGAGGCCATGAGGGGGTGGGTATGGGCGACAGTGGGTGTAGGGGAGGGACTGCAGTTCTGAGAGGGTCAGGAAGGGGTCAGGCTAAGTGGGTAGAATGTGGGGGTTCCAGGAGGGGTAAGGCACAGGAGTGTGATCTGGGGTACCATTAGGGGTCGGTGGGAGGAGGTCATTGGAGAGCGTGTGAGTTTGGGAGACGGATGGTGTTGTTTGGAAGCCGAGGGAGGGTCTCAGGAGGGACTGAGTGGTTGGATGTCGAGAATTGAGGGACAGCATTGGCAGTGGAGATGTCTAGGGAAGGGAGTATAAGAGTGCAAGGAGAAGGAGAGAGCCAAAGGGCGCCTAAGGGTTGGGTAGAATGGGGGTTAGGCAAAGGTTTGGATAGAAGGAAGGACAGAGTCTGGAAATGGTGTTCACAGATGGAGAGGTGGTGTTCAGAGGATTGTATGAGGATATTAACTGTTTTAAATATGGAGATGTCAATTTCTCCAAGAGAAGTTGGGGAAGGGGTAGTGGATAGTTTAAATCCATAAGGAATTTTTATAGATTTGGAAACTGGGAGGTGTTGAAGGAAGATGCTTTTCCATTTGGAGGGGCGTTTGGAGTAGAAGATGTAATTGCTTTTTATAGGGAAGGAAAGGCTGAGGTAGTTGTCAACAATTAATGTTTCAGGATACTGAATTGGTAATTTATGTTTGCATTTTTTCTTGCCATTTTTTGAGAGATTAGGAGGGTAGGTAATGGTCCATGAGTTGGGGCCATGTCTGATGAGGGTTGTGTCTTGGGGGGTGAGGGTGTGGTTGAGGGGGTGCATGATGGGTCACTGATTGAGGTGGGGGTAAGGATGGAGAGGGGGAGGGGGAGGGGAGGGATGGGTAAATAGTAGTAAAGCAGGGGGAGAATCAGGGAGAAAGACAGTGTGTTAAGGAGGTGGGAGTTAAGGGGGGTGAAGGTGTGAGCAAAAGCAAGGGGAGAGCAGCAATTGGGGGGAAAGTGAGCAGGGGAGGTCGGAAGGACACGGAACAAAATGTGCCAAATTAGGGTAAGCCCAGTAGGGTAGGTTATCCTGAGCAGAGAATTACTAAAATAGTCAAACCAAGACAGGCTTAGACACAGGTAGTTGAGGAGTGATGAGCAGTTGGCGGACCATGGGTATAGTTACCATAGTAGAACCGCAGTAGAGCTAAGATCTGGTATGGCACAAAGATTTGTAATTGAACATCAACACTCAAATGAAAAAAAACTGATTACACTTGTTATAGTGATAACACATCAACATACATATAAAACAAAAGTTGAAATAATTCTAGTGATAGCATATTATCGAAGAGAGTTTTGTGACAGCATGGTCCGAGTACAAGAGTTAGTAATGGAACCATATCAGGACTATGAGAAAGCTCAGTCCGGGTACAAAGGTTGGAAGTGGGACTATATCAGGAGCAGCCGCAGGTTAGGGAGGGCAATAGCTGGGGCCATCACGGGCACGGGCCTTGTCACTGTAGGGACGGATCTCAGGACCCAGATCTGTTGCGGCCAAATTAGGAAGGGAGGTCATCAGAGAAGAGAACTTGTGTGAGGAGGATCCGAGACCGTCTCCGACCACAGCCAGAGACCTAGATAGCTATCATAGCCCGGGTACTTCTCAGCACAGGAGTAGGGCGGCACTCTACTGTGACCACATCAGGGCACATGCATGCAAGTCGGACAATGCTTTTCTCAGCACAGGGGTAGGGCAGCATTCTGTTGTGACCTCTAAGGGGCTCATGCGTGTGAGCAGGGCAATGCTCTCCAGTTTGTATATTCCCTTCAACTACTTTGACAGACATGTCAAGGAAATCCATTCCAGTATCATGGATTATACGTGTAGAGGCCAGATTGACATCATTCTGGGTAATATGTGTCAGGTAGTTATGCAGCTTACTAGCCTGAACAATAATAATTGGGATAATAATTAGAATTTTTTTAACCAATTACCTTACAACTGTCAATAGTCAAAGTCAAAAAAGTGTATTGTTTCAGTTGATTAAAACCATAACAATACATTTATTAAAACAGAATGCTGCGATTAAAAGAAATTAATATTATTTTTTCCCCTTTTTTCCCCCTAAAAATCGTAAAAGCCTTTCGTTTCTGCCAAAATTGTGCATGAAGAATGATATTGTTTAAAAAAATGAAAACATTCTTAACGTGCATAGTTTACAGTTTGGTAAGTCTGGAGCATTAATTAATCCCTGAAAAGTGTTCCTCCTGATATTATTCTGCGTTGTGTTCGGGAGTACGGTCTGCTTCTGAGTTGGCCGTCTTATTTACTTTTTGCGAGCAAGGCACTGGGTTACTTTTTAGTGCCTGTGCATGAGCAGTGAGCTGAGAGGAACTTTGTTAGTTGGCAATTCAATGGAGTGTCAGTTGGGTCCAAGATTTCCATAATTGCCGATCTGCATGTTCTTAATCATCTAGTATTCATGGCTTTTTTTAGGAAAGTGACTCGTGCTTGAGATAAGTTCGGACAAATACAGACAAGGTGGACAACTGGTGGAAGTATCCAATGAGTATGTATTACATGTGCTTTAAAATGTCATTGTATTTCAGCCACTTGGCTTTAATTCATTAACATTCAGTTTTGGTTTTGAAATTTTCAGGCATTAGGTAATAATTAGGCCTGGGTGGTAAATTCCATTCCATTCTCGGAATTTGGTGAATTTTGCGTTCCGCGGAGAACGAGGAATTGCCCAAAAATCCGCAATCCGTGACTTTGCAGAATTTGCTTGTTCATTATTTCAAAATGCGTGTTTGCAAGATATTTCTCCCCGAGCACTCAAACAGCGTTCGCGAACTGGAAAAAACATCAAGAATGGGCGGAACAAGTAATTCCACATGTTCGTGGAACTTTTGCGTTCTCGCAGAGATTATCTACCGCTTCGCGGAGCTTTGCATACGCTACGCTAATTCCGCCCAGCCTCTTTTGAATATTGAGTTATGTACGGCCATGTTTCCCTGGCCATCACTGATTTCCCGTGAATGGTTCTGATAAATGCTTGAATATGTGCTCACTTTAGGAGTTGATAGAACAACAACTCTCTTGATATAACATCATCACCAAAAATGCATTATTAATATGCTTTAAAGTTTGTTTACATGAATTTACTTAAAATGAACAATGTACATAATTGTGAAAATCATTTTCTCATTTTCTTTTGACCCTGTAAGGAATGGCATTATTTCTGTCTTCTATGACTATGGCATTTCTGATTTATTTTTTTATAAAAGGTGATTGGACAAAATGTTTTTTGATTGGCTATGATAAAGCCCGAGTGAGGGTAAAACGTTTTGCCAGAATATCCCTTTGAGATCTAAGCTGTGGAGTGTGTTTATATATATATTTACTGAAAAAAAACAAAGGATACAGAGACGTTATAGTTAGGCTGACATTTCACTAGTACAAAACCAGGGAAATTTAGCAGTTATAATTCATGCCCCCGCAATGCACTGCTTATGACCTCACATATTACATTACTCATGACATGGTCTATGACATCACTGATGTAATCTCAAATGACATCACTGATGACATAATCCAGTGACTATGAGTATTTCTAAAAAGTTTATGAGTCTAAAATATATATACCAAGGTGCATTGATGAATCAGTGGGTGTATGAATGCTTGTATGGATGATTTAGTGGGCGCATGACTGATTGTATGAGTGAGTGACTATACCTGTCTCAGTGACTGTATGGGAGAGTGACTAATTCATGTGAATGTCTGTCTCAGTCTGTCAGTTGGTGTTTAAGTGGCTGCATGGGTTGGTGAATAGATACAAGAATGCCCATATGGGTTATTGATTAGTAGTACCAGTATGCGTGCATGAGTATCTGTATGGGTGGGTGAGGGTATGTGTGACTCCCTGCATGGATGAGTGAGTGGGTGAATCACTGTCTGTATGGGTTCATGAGTGAGTGTGAGAGGGGCTGTATGGGTGAGTGAGTGTGTGTATGGCTGTGTCGGTGAGTTAATAGATGTTTCAGTGGTAAACGAGTGAGTAACTGCATACGTGAATGGCATTATATGTGAGTATGTGAGAGTTGGAGTATATGAGTGACTGTATGTGTGGAGTGAGTGAGTGTGAGAGTGGCTGGATGGGTGAGTGAGTATGTGCTTGTGTCAGTGACTGTATAGGTGAGTAAGTATATAGAATGTGTTAGTTTCTGTATGACTAAGTGAGTTGGTGTGTGTATAACTGTATAGGTGAGTAAGTGGCAGTATGATTGACTCTATGGGTGAGCGAGAAGGAGTGTCTGACAGTGCGAGTGGCTGTATGGGTATATGAGTGGATATGTCAGTGGTTGTATTAGTGAGTGAGTGGGGGTATGAGTGGCTGTATGTGTGAGCGAGTTAATGTGTGTGTAGAACTATGAATCAGTGAGTCGGTATGTACGTACTGTTATGGGTGTGTCAATGGTTTCGAGACTGGTGTTGAGAAAGGTAGAGTGGTTATTTGAATGGCTACATGGGGGTGTGAGTGGCTGTGTCAGATTTTCTGTGGATGATGTCATCAGTGATGTCATTTGAGATGTCATGAGTTATGTAATAGGTGAGGTCATAAGCAATGCTTTGAGGGAGCTTGAGTTACAGTTAGCTGAGCTAACTATAACTGCTGAATTTCTCTGGTTTTGTACGAGTAAAATGTCAGCCTAACTAAAATGTCCCTGTAACCTTTGTTTTTTTCAGTGAATATTTAACGTTTTTTAATCCTTTTTCCTAACTATAACAGCCCTTTAACCTTTGTTTTTTTCTGTGAATTTCTAAGGTTTTTTTAATGCTAATTCCTAACTATAACTTTCCTGTAACCTTTGATCTTTTTGAGTGAATTTCCATGATTTTTCAAGTAGCAATAGTCTTTGCAGAACGGTCTGGAAATGGGGTAGGGCCTCTGACCAGTTCTCAGGAATCCTGTTGAGTAGGACTTATAGAAAGTACCAGAAGAGGTTCTTGGTTCCCAACGTCCTTTAGCATCCAAGACAACTTTATTCCCCAACCAGTAGTGCATCAGGAGACGTGTTTGCAGAGTGGTGCAGAAAGGGTGTGTGGCCTCCAAAGACCTCTTAGTAAACTGACTCTTTGGAACTTGCTGGAGGTAACAAAAGAAATACGTGCCCCCCAAATACCTTCAATAGCCAAAGAGACTTCATCCCACAACTAGTACTATGCAAGTAGGCGCATTTGTAGAGTGATGGAGAAAGTATGTCCTTGATGACTGCACAGGTAGTGCCTGTATGATTCTATGAGTGCCATTGCAAAGAACAGACTGCAAATAAAGGGTGCTTTTGACAAAGTGTCAAACACATATATAGACATATCTTAGATAAACTTTCACTGTAGCTATTTAGTAAGATACTAACTTAAAAAAATAAAATAAACTTTCCTTCTCCGCAGCAACACCAAAGGTCGCAATGACATAGTCACAAATACAAATGACAAAATGTAAAACAGATATTTAAGCATATTTTACTAT
This sequence comes from Lissotriton vulgaris, assembly GCF_964263255.1. Lineage (NCBI taxonomy): Eukaryota > Metazoa > Chordata > Amphibia > Caudata > Salamandridae > Lissotriton > Lissotriton vulgaris. The sequence goes on from NW_028241628.1 coordinate 124,498, forward strand.
CTATTTAGTAATGTAATTGTTTAACTTTATTTTAACAACACATTTAGCAAAAACACATTTTTACTTAACTTTCAACATCTGAACTCACGTACAGAACATACATATAAAACATCCATAAAAGTACCCATTCTTACCCAACCTCAAAAGAAATCAAAAACTGCTCCAAAACTAGTACAACGCACACTCTGTGAAAAGATCCACTGTAGAGAGATGAATAAAAAAATATTGTTGTGGAATAACTTCCATTGTGTATCATCTTAAAACCTAACATATAAAACCTCTCTAACTGACAATCTAGCAGAGGTAAGCTGACTGATCATCTACTTCAGTGGCAGCAGCAACAATTCCCTGCTACAAAGTCCCTTTAGAGGTACAGACTACTACAACAGATATGGCTCCAGAGTTGGAACAGTCTGCCTGTCGATATTCGCCAAATCCCTCATTTCCTTCCCTTCAGGAAACGAATCAAAACATGGCTCTTTCCTCCACCCCTCTAAACCCGCCAGCCATAGTCCACCCCCCCGTCTAAAAACCCCAGGAGTAGCTACCAGCGCCAGGATACCTGCCAGGTGACAGACGCGCTCTATAAATATTTTAAATAAATAAATAATAAATATGGATTGCATGGATTGTAGTGTTGTTATAATAGCTAGTGACCAGCGTGTTACGGCTATTCGCAATGCCGCCAAAAATCATACATGGTAATTTTTAACCCTGTTTCTATTTTCTGCCCATTTCTTAAGATGAGGTCATATGGATCAGCAACAAGGCAACACAAAGCTGAAGGACCTTCAACTCCAATAGCAGCACAACCACACCAAAGCAGAGAGTCCATTCAAAAGTCCAATCTCAACTTCAAGATTTGGCTCTACAATTTTCCCCCGATGGCATCATAGAGCAAGGATTTTAGAGTTGTGGGGAGTGCTTTAGAGCAGTCCTTAATGGCCCTTCACAATGATGCAAATAATAATAATTGATTAAAAAAATGTTGCAGAGACTTTTGTAATTTTTCTACATTAGCAGGTATTTTATTATTCTACAAAATGGGTATCTAATATCTATGTGTGGTTCATTTTATTATCTTCTAGTTTATTGTAATACTACATACATATAAATTGCTGCATAGAGAAGTTAAACCGTCCCTCTACAAATAAATACACAGGTACTGTTGCCAGTTATCATTATTTTCAAGTTATAAATATAAGTCAACAATCTGTGATTAAATCTTCTAGTTAGTGCATCGACAACATTTACAAACATACTCTGGTTTTTTAGACAATACTGTGTTACATTTTGTAATCTCTTCTGTAAACTATCAACTGTAATATGTGTCTTGTTCTGCCCCTCCTCCTCTTAAAAACTCTTGATTTTCTCTAGATTCCTGCTCAGGACCAAAGAAACAAAACTGTACATTACCACTAACCTATTCTACATCTGCCACATTACCATACAAAAGTGCTATAATAATTTCTCCTCAACATAAAGGAGGAGTTTTCACATAATAGAGCCTCAAACCTAAAGTCTGCATTGTTGAGTGGTTATACCTTATTTTGAGTTTTAAACTTTGCCTTGGAAAGATACGTAAGAAATAGATTGCTGTCTAATACTAGAAATACTACTACAATTCCATTTGTATACAATACCTTGATTATACCCTCCATATACCACTTCTACAATAACTTCTTCTACATTTCTAGGTACCATGACCTCTTTGGCTATAGGATTACCATTCCTCATTTCATAACATTGTCCTCTTTAATCAATACCATGAATTAATCTGTTATCTTGGAGATAGCTTTCTCCATTAAAGAAAGGCTCTGTACTAGAGGTAGGTATCCAATCTACACTTAACGCTGAACAACAGTTACTTCTATTCACTAATATTTTCTTCTGGTTTTGCCTCATCTACAACACTAAATTGTCAAAAGTCTTCATTCTGTTTATAATCAAAATGAAATGCTTCCTATTCAAAGCAAGTCCTTATCAACTACTCTCTCAACTCGTTCTTACGTTTTCACTGCATCTCTCCTTCTTCTACACATTTTAAATTTCTCACTAACTTTACAAGGCTGTAACTATGCAATAAGTATAACATTTGCGCAGAACCTATGCAGCCATCTAAAACCCACTTACAACCCATGCAGTCATCTCTACAACAAAACATACTAATGATTAATTGATATATTTGAAAAATATTTTCAGCAATATTCGCGCATGATTTAAAAAAAATCTATTTTGGACCTAAAACTTGTCATTAACAACTCCATTTCTCAACCATGGGGTCAGAGTATCTCCACCCTTATGTGGGGTTTCACACAGATTTGCAGCCCAGGGAACCATACCCGATTTTTTGTTCACCTTCCGTCAAGCCAATTAGAGCATCCGCAATACTTTGCAAAACCAGAAGGACCACCACAGGGCCAAAAAGCAATATTTGAATAATAGAGATTACTGTGAAAATGCAATGGAGCTGCAAATCCGCTGCAAAAATGTTTATAAAACAAGCACCGTTGCATGCCATGATGCAATCACTAAAGTAGGATAGACAACATACGGACATGTTGTGCCACATCAATAAGTCACAGATTTTTGCTCAATTGAAACTAGGGGTGGGTGATCCATTCCACTCTGCTGGAAGAGTTTGCAGAGTTCCTGCTGTTTTGCCCACTCTGCGTTCCGCTTGTAATGCTGAGCTCCGGCAACACTCTGACAACAATTGTATGGCAGAGGTTTTCCTGTGCTTGGCTCGCTAATGATAAGTTGGCATTTGTAAGCAAGAATTGGTGTCCCATAGCATGATTTTCGGGTTCTAGGGCAACACCCAGAGAGATTTTCTCAATGCAGGCTGTCCCGGGAGATTGCGAAAGTTCACGGTGAGAAGGCTGCCACTCAAGTAGAAAATCTACTTGAACAGCAGCAAAGAGGTGGTGCCCTCAGTCATACGCATTCTGCCGTTATTGCTAATTTTGCAGTGCAGAACAAGTTCTGGTGCAAAAACTCAGTACATCGTGCCAGTTCCACCTGCTTGCGTAACTCTGCAGAATCTTGCTGAGTTTTCGGGTTACTCCACGGAATTCTGCAGAGTTAAAATCTATGAGTTACACTCAACCTTTATTGGAACTAGCCAACTTTTGCCTTCAGGATTGATTAGTGCTCTTGGAGCATAAGCACCAGTATATTGTAAAATCCTAGGGTGTCCCCAACTCACCTCAAGTTTGCTTGCCTAATAATGCACCTGGCAAACAGCAAGCATGCTACAAATCACACACCAAACATCACTGCGAAAAACCCTTCCCAGTTTCTGAAAACATACACCCCCTAGCAAAGTTGTCTTCCTGTCTTGTGATAGAGTGGTTATAGTTTTGCAGGCAAATAGACAAACAAAATCCCTGATGCAGGAAAAAAAAAAAGAATTGAGAGATATAACAACCTCATGCTTCAATAAGAACACAAAACTGTTGGAGGAATGACAGGTTTTGGAGATCAGTAATCAAAATAATTTCTGAAATCTACTTTTGAGTCAAGTCTACTGATATTTGTTCATTTTTAGAAAAATAAAGATTGCGGAGAAGATGATGGCTAGGGACTAATGAGCTAATTAGGGACTCTGGCGAAGAGGTTTAAGTTCTAACTTCCCCACCTGCCAATATTTCGTGAACCTAAGAAAATGTCATCCTTTCTATATGCCTCAGCTCTGCATTGATTATTTGTATCGCTGAAATGGAGGTAGAGTATTGTTATTAAACACAGTAGGCTCTGTGTACAAAGGTAATTTCAGTCATAGGTTTACAACTGAAAATACATTTTGTGTGCCTGCCAGGAATTGACAAATGGTGTGGTGGAGAAATATCCCACTCAAGAGTTAGGACGTTTAGTATTCCAAGCCGTGTTGCATCTTAGAAGATTATTAATGCCCAGAAACAATTATATTTCGGGGAAATCCCAAACTCTCTACTTACCCCTTTGCACCCTAGAAATTGTCAGAGATCTCCTCCGGCCAAGAGCTTGATTAATTCCCCTTCCAGGTCTCGTAAATTGACAGCAATGGGTTAGCATTTAGCTGAAGCCATCCTGTATTTAGAAGTTATCGTATCCACTTTGTGAAAGCCATTTTGTATTTCTGGAAGCCATTTTGTTTGCCATGTGCTCGCTATGTCCTCTGTCCTCCCTTAGTGTTAACTGCTCTTGAAATCTGCCTAGTGACAAACTATACGCAGCATCTTCCACTTTCGCACATGCCCAGAACGGCCTAGCTAGTAGAATGCACCTGCTTCTCTAGTATAACTGTCAGGCTATTTTTGCTGCTGTATGGAGAAGTAACTCTCCTCCCACTTTGTTGAGCAAATAGATCTTGTATGCCCAAATTAGTCTTTTTGCATGCTTACATGAGCCAAGACTGCCCCTTGCATTTATGCTTACTATGTAACCCTAAGCATATATAAAGTCCCAGTTTTCTGTACTCTTCAGACTGCCTCATTCAGTTGCTAAGGCTTCTTTGTGATGTAGTCTCACTCATTTGAGGTTAATAAAAAAGCTCTTTAATATTTCAGCTTCTGTTCCAATTTCTTCTTTGTTGGTTTAAAAGGACTAAGTATCAGTGAGACCCCTGAGAAGGATTATTGATTTTTACAGATGGCGCCCACGTGGGGCTCATCAGAAGTGGCTATATGAGGGAGTGATCTTGTCTGGAGACAGAAATCTACTGTGGAGGACAGGACAGGACTCTACTAATGGGGTACTCTGTGCACGGAGATTCTGGGGATTCTCTGTCTCTTGAGCCCGGTATGTTTCTGGTGTTCCTGATTTTGATCCTCCACATGATGTCATCCCTGACTGAGAACCTTTTTGGTGTGAGTATTCTAAAAAAGACCGTTAGGTCATTTAGAACTTGGCAGTTAGAATTTGGACAACCATTTGTTTGATAAGAGTCGTTCTGCGGCTCTTGCTGTTGGTTTTGATGCCTTGGATTGGTAAGGTAGTTTAGTAACGCTTACTGTGGCTTTGGAATTTTGGAATTTGTGTTGGCCAATTTTGGATTAGTATGGGTTAGATATGCAAATAGCAATTTGTGTAGGCAGGTAATGGGGAGATTTTTTTTCTGTTGAACATACGAAGAGTACTTTAAGCACTAATTTGGGTATAATATTTGCATATTCTGCAATATTTTTGGCATGCCTGTTTCAAGCACACATCGAAGAATGTGTTGCTTTTTGGAGGTACCATAATGAGATGTGAATTAAATTTGCTGGCTCCCCTGAGGGAATATCTAAATAGGTTTAGGTATAAAAACTTATTTCTTCCTTGGTGATTCTGTCTCCCCAGGGAATTAAAATATGGACATAATACAAACAAGGATCCTTTTTCTGCGCAATTTTATGAATGGAGATATGCATAGCGATTTTTTGATGTTCTGACAGACAAAGCTAGTGAATTGAGTGTATTTTGGCTTCTTAGAAATAAAATAGTTTGTTGAGCTGTTTTTTTTTGCAGTCTTTTGAAATGCTATTGAGAAACGCTTCTTGTAAATATGACTTACAACTAGTATTTACCAGCCGTGGCCCGTGGAGGGAGTTGCGGTGGGGCAGGGAGGCAGGACGGCGGAGGGGCAAGGTGAGGCCACCCTGCCCCTCCCCGCCCCGCTTCCCTGCCCCACCGCAACTCCCTCCACGGGCCGCGGCTGGTAATTACTAATGTTTTGATTTAAGTACAGTCTGTGGACTGTCCTTTGTTTCTGTCTTAAGTGTTGATCTGTGGGTTAAAAGTGTGTTAAATGTCTATTTGGTTTGTGGTTTTCAGATTAGTGATACTTCTGTAAGTAAATAGCGATTGTACTATTTATGAAATAATGGCTATTAAGTGCGCTGTATTGTGTGTCCTGAGTGTTTGACCCCTCTCTGTATATGACTGGAATAAGCTCAATGTGTGTGTTTGTGTTTTTTTTTTTTTTTTTTTATATTTTGAAAACCTTTATTTCACGAAAGCACACAGCTATTCAGCCTGACATCCCGGAGGCAAGGCAGCATAATAAACAGAGCATAGTAGTGCAATTCCGGTACAGCAGGAAATTACAGGTTTATTTTATATTTTATAACAATGAAGAAACGCCAACCGGCGCTAAGAAGTGGCAGTGGGAAGAGAATAGAGCAAGGAATGTAGGGCCAGGAGGAGAGAGAGACCAGCATTTCAGAAGCACAGTAGAGTATAGGATGGTAGGAGGGGGGAGGAGAAAAACAGGATTACTCAGGTATCGTATACAGTTGGTGTCATAGGTCACAGTGACAGGTGCTCATCCAGTGAGGCAGGCTCAGGCGGTAGACACACATCACCCCGGTAAGAGTTCCAGGCACCCCACACCCTGTTCCATTTGTTGGGTTTACCCCTGGCAACATAGACCGTCTTCTCCCGGAGCATACACCAGTCCATATTGGCCTTCCACTGCACCACCAAGGGTGCCGTAGGGGCCCCCCACTTTTGAGCGATGTCTCTCTTGGCCACCATATTGCCTAGGGTCACCCACTGAGTCTGGGATGTGTTGTGATCCGTCGGCTCCCAAATATTAAGGAGGCACCTACGGGCTTCCGCCACAATCCCCACAACCGACACTTCACTCATAACCCTGTGAATCCTCCTCCAGTAGGACGCTATGGCCAGACATTCCCAGAGGATGTGCAAGAAGGTGGCAAGGGCGCCACATCCTCGACGACATAGGCCGTCGGGCGAGTAGCCCATGTGTATTAGGCGGGGGCCCGTGACGTACACCCTGTGCAGGATTTTAAATTTGACCAAACGAAGCCGGGATGAGATGGCAACCTCCTTAGGGGAAGACACTGCACTCTGCCAATCTTCCTCATCGATCTCCAGGCCATCCGCCACCCACAGGTCTCGCAGCCCAAGGAGAAGGTCAGTGCGAACATTAATTAATTTTTTATAGGACAGCAAAATTGCACTATCTGGCATATGGCAATCCAGCACCCTGTCCTCCAGCGGTGAGCTTTCCGGGATGTCTTCCCCAGGGGTCATAGCAGAGAGCAAGGCGTGTCTCAGCTGCGCGTATCGAAAGAACTCCGAGTCACCCAGCTGGTACTCAGTCTGTAGCTGGGGGAAGGTCTTAATAGTCCCCTTGGAAACCACATCCTCCACCCTGGTGATGCCAATAAAGTCCCATTTGTCAAAGCCCTTGGTGTGCCATAGCCTGCCCAACATATCGGATTCGTAAAGGGGAGTGAAACCAGTCAGTCTGCCCTGCCATCCCTGCACCCTGGTGATTGAACGCCAAATAGAGACTGCCGTCTTAGTGGGACCGGACAGACGCCGATCCAGAGATCTGGAGTAAAGGGCGCGGTAGTAATTACCTCCACTCATGAGCCACCTGTCCATAGCGTAGCCGGGGCTATTTACCGGCCCATAAAACCCATGATTGAGTGCCGCAAGCTGGGAGGCCCAATAGTACCTACGTACATCCGGCAGTGCTATGCCCCCGTCATACCACGGGAGCGTAAGCTTCGCGATCGCCACCCGAGGCCGGCCATCCCATAGCAGGGCCCGCTGAAGACTCTCAACTTCTCGGAAGTATCGGGCCGGTACCGGGTCTTGGGTGTTTTGTAGGGCATACAGAAATCTGGGTAAGGACATCATTTTAAACAGGGCCGCTCGGCCAAGCAGGGAGAGCGGGAGCTTACGCCAACCCTCCACGTCGCGGCGAAGGCGTTGCAGTGGAGGGAGCAAGTTCTGGTCGTATCGAACCTTCGGGTTCCCGGAGATGTAGATCCCTAGGTACTTGAAGCCCTGTGTGGCCACCTGGATAGTGCAGCCTCTAGGGAGGCGCGGCGTGTCCCCTTTCAATACATACAGGGAGAACTTGGCCCAATTGATAATCAGGCCAGAGTATCTCCCAAAGTGTTCCAGCACATCGCAGGCGACGATGAGTGACTGGTATGGGGACGTCAGGTATAGGAGGATGTCGTCCGCATATAGGGAGACACGGTCCTCAAAGTCCGGTGCCCAGGTGATACCACGGAGGTCGGGATGGCAGCGCAGAGTAGCCGCCAGGGGCTCGAGAGCCAGGGCGAATAGTAGAGGCGACAGGGGGCAGCCCTGCCTGGTACCCCTGTGAAGGACAAAGGTCGTCGACAGGCAGCCATTCACAGATACATTAGCCATTGGGCCGGCATATAGGAGCTTCACCCAGCTGAGGAAGACCGGGCCAAAACCGAACTTAGCTAACACCGCCCAGAGATAATTCCACTCAATGGAGTCAAACGCCATGGTGGCATCTAGAGACGCCAGCACGGCCGGCTCCGTGAGAGTATGCGCCCTAGCCAGGGCGCCGTGAAGTCGTCTCAGATTGAGGGCAGTGTTACGGTGCGGAATAAAGCCCGACTGGTCCGGATGCACCAGATCGCCAATAATCCCAACCAGTCGGTTAGCCAGCAATTTGGCGAGGACCTTTGGTTCGGTGTTCAGTAGGGAAATAGGCCGATATGAACGACACACGTCCCTTGGTTTACCGTCCTTGTGAATGACCACGATAGTGGCCACCCTCTGGTCAAGTGGGAGAATGCCAGCGTCCCTCGCCTCCAGGAACATAGTACGAAGACGCGGGGAGACCACATTGGGCCGTATCTTATAAAGCTCAGCCGGGAGTCCATTGGGGCCCGGTGCCTTGCCAGATCTCAAGGAGCGGATAGCAAGGGCAATCTCATCAGAAGTGATGTCCCTGTCTAAATCATCGCGGTCCTCCTCTGTAAGACAGGGAAGATCCACGGTCGAGAGCAGTTCCGTCGCGTCGGCCTCTGTGCAATCAGAGGAGGAGGTGTAAACACCCCTGAAATAGTCGGCAAACGTCTCCGCGATAGCGGAGGGGTCGGTGACAGGGCTACCATCCGCGCCCATGATCTCAGGGACTACCCGACTGGCCAGCTCTCTCCTGTCCAACCATGCCAACAGTTTGCCAGCCTTGTCACCCACGTCATAAATACAGCCCTGCTGTTCCCTATCCAGGGTCTGGGCGGCATTCGTAGCGAGGTCGCGGTACTCCAGTTGCTTTAGGGAAAGCGCATGGAGGAGGTCTGGGTTAGGGTCAGGGTCCAGTTGGGCGTCGAGGTTCAAGATCTCCTCCTCAATACAGAGGAGATCGGCGTCTCCGCTCCGACGGGCCTTCGCTATCAAAGCAAATGCCTCGCCCCTCAGGACGGTCTTGAAAGCCTCCCACAGGGTCGCGGCCGACCCGACCGAACCCTCGTTCTCGGAGAAGTATCGGTCTATCGCCTTGGCTAGTAGAGCTCGGGTCTTTGGGTTACGAAAGTACCAGGGGTTGACCGTTGCCGGTCGCACCGACAGGGCAATATCAAAATCAAAGGAGACCAGGAGCGGTGAATGGTCAGAAACTCCACGCGCCAGAAAACGAGCCTCAGACACGGCCGTAGCGTGAGCAGCCAAGGTTAGGATATAGTCTATGCGGGACAAGCTACCATGCGCGCTGGACAGGAAGGAGTAATGACGCAGCGTAGGGTGTAAAAGTCTCCAACTATCAACAAGGCCCATTGAGTCTATGAATGAGGGCAGCCACAGTTGTGATTGGCGAAGATCTCTAGATGGTTGTCGGTCCAGAGTGCCAGAACAGACGGAATTGAAGTCACCCCCAACAATAAGTAAGCCATCAGGCAGGGCTAAAATGGCGCCACCAAGGTCCTGGAACGTGCTAGTCTGTAGACCAGGCGGGACGTAAACTGAAAGTAGGGTGAGGGTCCTCCCCTCCCACCGCCAAGCCACCGCTGCGTAACGTCCTCTATCATCTATCGTGGTGACGTCAATCTCCAGCGGCAAGGAAGCCCGGACAAGAACGCCCGCCCCCCGAGAGCCTGAAGTGAACCCCGAGTGTGCCACCATCTTGTACCCCTTGCGACTGAGCGCTTTGCATGAGTTCCCAATCAAATGAGTTTCCTGCAATAAAACCACATCAGGCATATGACGCTTGAGCATTTGAAGCACAATTCCCCGCTTGATTCGGTCACCCAACCCGTTGACATTCCAACTGATAACTTTTAATTTCTTACCCCCCATCATCGTGGCACCCTCCCCCACCCGGCCCGAATGACCCTTGCAGAATCGAAAGTACATCAATATACATCACCCATTGCCAAAAGAAAGAGAACAAAAACACTCTAAGAGACATTCGAACTTGTCCCAAAACACCCCCCACCCTGCACCCCTGCAGCAGACTAAAAAGCCCCCCCAACCAGCAGTGTGCCTGTCGCCCCATTAACTAGTCTACAGAAAGCCCCAAGAGGAGTAAGGATTCCCCGCGGACGCCCCTCCCGCCGCCCTCCATGAAACGACAGGATCTCAAATTGCTGTTACACTGAAAAATAAAGAGAGACGAATGTCACATATAGCAGGACCACCAACCGCCAGTGTCACTCGGTAGAGCCAGTCCTCACAAATCTGCGCCACCAGCTGCGCCCCCTTCGCTGTTCTCCCGGTCGTCGCTTCGCTGTGGTAGAGTGTCGAGCCATTCGCTGACATTTTCCGGAAAGTCAAAAAACATTGCACGGCCATCGTGCTCGACCCGCAACTTGGCCGGGAACATCATCGAGTACTTGAGTCCCATGTCCCTCAGCCGCCGTTTCACTCCTCCATAGCTCTGGCGCTGTCTCTGCACCGCTCTGGTAAAGTCAGGGTAGAAATTCACCTCTGAGTTCTGATACTGCAGCGGACCGTGCCTTCTGGATGCCTGTAGAATTGCGTCCCGGTCCCTGAAGTTGAGGAACCTAGCAATGATGGGCCGAGGTGTCGCGCCAGTCTTCGGCGGGCCACCTGGCACCCTGTGCGCTCGCTCCACCGAGAAGAATTTACTCAGCCCGGGGGGAGTAAGATGGTTCTGTATCAGGTCCTCAACGAACAGGTCCGCCGATGCATCCTTCGACCCTTCCGGAACGCCAATGATGCAGACATTCTGTCGCCTGGCACGACCTTCATATTCATCCAGTCTCCTGAAGACTTGGTCAGAGGCGAGTCATAGGGTCCGGACCTCGGTTTGCAGGTCCGAGACGTCGGTGGTGAGGCTCGAGGTTTTCAAGTCCAATGACTTCACCCGATCGTTGGTTTTACCCAGATCGGCTCTGATGAGAGTGAGATCCACCGCGAGTGTGTCCACCTTGTGGGTCAAGACCTCGTGCTGTTTCTGCATTTCTGCTCGGATGCCCGAGATGGCCCCCATAACATCACTAAGGGTGGGCTCGGATCCATCCGGCGAGCCCGATGTGGAGACGTCCTTGGCTGAGGCTCCCGGTGCCGGCGATATGCGGAGTTGAGCATATCGATCAATCCTGTTCTGTTGCACTTGGGATTTGCCCCGAACTCCTTTGTTCACTGTCTTGTCCGGGTCGCCCTTGCCGGCCATGTTGGGTCCGGTGAGACCGTGGGGCCACCACACACAGGTCCGAGCCCAAGTTGCACCGCACCGAGATTGTAGAGCAGAGGTGCAGCAAAGTCCAGTGATAGATGACACAGTGGTATAAGAATTCCGCAAGTGGGGATCACCACCCAGCACTACGCATCCCAAACCAGCGGAGTGGCGGAGACCGAGGAGACAATGGCGCTTCCTTGGCAGGGGGTTGCACATGACGTAGCTCAGCGTAGGAACCCCCGATTCGAACGCGGGAGGCAGGTCCCGCCTCAGTGACCCGTCAGCATTCAGAATCCACCTACGTGGATCAGGATTTCAGGCAGGATTATTGCGGAGGGCCGGAGGGTCTGCGGAGCTCCGAGCTTACGCGGCCATCTTGCTTGCCCGCGAAGCTCCTCCAGTGTTTGTGTTTTTTGTTGTTGTTATCAGTCTGTTAGGCAAAATGTAATTTAATTAATGTTAAATAAAAATTAAATAAACATCCTGAAATGAACCATATGATATGCTAAAATAGCTATATGTTACTATTTAATGTATAGAGTAGGCAATTATGCACATGTACAAACTGCCAATGCTTAAAAGAGAAAATTAGAATTCACATTCAATAGGAATAAATAGGCCTCAAAAACGAAATTGTGTGTTTTGTAGCAAATAAACAATTATAAAGCATTTTCCTTAGATACATTGTATTAGATATTAACAAGCAAACAGTTCATCAGAATACATTGGATTTTGCTGAACTGCACACACATTTTACAACTAGAAATGTCTCAGTTTTAAATAGACTGCCACCGTGCTTACGTTTCAACACTGAGAAAAGCTTTTACTGCCGTTAAGCAAACAGCTGTCAATTTTGTAGGCCACGGAGAGACAGGGATGTTGATTCAGCCAGGATTTTGTCTGTTAAACACGGGTAAAATCCTGCATTTTGGACTGCTGGTTTACAAAGTTACAAAAATCAAGTTCAATATTTTGTATAACAGGAAAACATTTCAAGTGAGGATTTCCTTTCTTAAAGTTTTTTTTATAAGCATATTCTTGGTTCTGTTGCTAAATATTGACTGTCCTTTTTTAAAAAAGTGGTGCAAAAATGTGTCATGTTTCAAGTTAGGCTTTTGTGCTTAGGCTTGTGAATGAATGTGTCTAAATATGATAGGCAAAGGATGCAGCTTGCTTTTATATGTGAATTTATTAAAAATGATTGGTTTTATTAAAAGAAAAAATTATTAATTGTGAAAATTATTAAAAAAGTAAAGTGATTATACAATTCGATTTTTATTATTTATAAAGCTTAATACTCATACTGTGACCTCCTAGCATTAAAATGTAATTTAAGTTGTGTTGTACCGCATAATGAGGACATTTGCATATGGCATTTCACTCTGCGCAGGTGTAAAAAACTCATTTTTATAGCGGTATAAATTATTATTTTCAATGTCTAACTCCTCGGCTATGTTATGACATTCTGATAATGAACATTATGCAAAAAAAATTATAGAATATTCATTTTTAAGTGCCCCAAATATCAAAGTCGAACTTGGGCAAATAGTACTATTCAAACAGCATTTTTTCATTTAGAGTAGCTTTTAAAGTGCCTTAGGCTTCAATAAATGCATACATTTAGGTATAATACAAATAGCTGGCTTCTATATTATTAGTCAAGTATATTGCACACTGCTTACAATTGAAAATAAATATAAAAACAAGCAGAAGTTATTCTTTTAACTAAAAATGGGGGGATAAGTGCTTTCCAGCTTTCTGTCTCTAGGCGAATTGGGACAGCCGCATGGACACCCTTGAATTCAGGATAGGGCATCTGGGAAGAGTTAAATGTCAGCCCTATATTTAGAAGCCTGGTAAGGCTCTCACAGTAAAGTTCTGCTTTGAAATTCTGACATCTGACATTTTTTGAAAGACAAGATGGTAGCACATGGAGGAGTTGTGCTTATTTTTTGTTGGAGAAGCAAGTTTTATGTGCTCATGTAATAGAAAATGATATGATGGTATATGTGAACTTTGATTACCAGATAAGCTTTGCCATATATACAGCACTAATGCTTTTAGTTTGGTGCTTACTAGGGCTGAGCTAATGGGATTTAGTTTGAATTCATTCGCTCTCATTTTATATTTGATAAAAGGATTGGGATTTGGCTGTTCATATATTCCTTACCTCCTCAAAAGTGCTATGTACCTCCTATAACTTTGTTTATGGCCAGTTGCTACATAGGGGTTGATAGTGTTGACAGAAGTGAAACCTGTTTCCGGTTTCATACTGTCAAAATAGAGGAAGGAGGCTAACTCCTCTACAAATTAAGGCTAGGTAATGTGTATGTTGCTCTCTCCTTTTCTCACTTTTTTTAAAATTGACTGTGAAACAGCAATGAGACATGTAATTGGCTATTCAGTAATACTGTTTTAAACATTGTTAGCATTAATAAAATGAATAAATATATACTGTTTATTACTGTCCATCCTGTTTGATGAAATTATGACAGAATCAGTAGTCTAGATTGTTGTTCTCTTATTTTTATCTTTAAGGGGAATTAAATGAGGGTTGTTTTGTTCTACAAGTCCTAGGTGCTAACACCATTATTGCAGTTTTGCTAGGGCATTGCTAGTTTTTCTATTACCTAGTCTGTGTAAATAAACTGATAGTCCTTATTAGAGCTGATGTTGCATAGTTTGGATCATGAAGAGTAGAACGCTGGGAAGATGCCCATGTGATCCTTAGCAAAATAAATGTTTTGAAAAAAATGTTGATTTATAGATAAGAAACCCTGTTAAATTAGTAGTTTTAGATTTTCCTGTTGCTCCTATAACATGAGAGCATGGTTCTAATCGTACAATGTAGGTATGTAGGTGCTTTTTATAAAGAAAAATCATTTTAGAAGTGTCTGCAGTCCTGTACAAGTAATGTAAAGTTTATGAGCAAAAGTGTAGAACATTTCCTTTTTTTTAAGGGTTTTCAGCAAATAGACTTCCCATGTAGCTATCTACTCTTAAATGACAGCGGATAATGCTCTCACATTGAAGTTAGTGAGAATAATGAAGAGTACCCAATTGAAGAGACTAGAAGTACTGCCTTTGCCTTTGAGAGTGACAGTGCATTAATAATAATAATAATAATAATACTGATTCTTGTATAGCGCGAACAGCTACCTCGCGAGGAGGTGTCCCGGCGCTGAAAAGAAACCGCAGCAGCAGAAAGGGGTGCAGGGAGAGGTACTAGGCTTTCTGTCCAAAGAGCCAAGTCTTTAGGATTCTAGACCAGAGTTGTCCCATGGCTTCTGGCCACTCCTTTGGAGATTGCAGGCCATCTGCCTGCAGTCCCATTGTTAAATACAATGAATTTATTTGTACTATATTGAAGGAAACTAACAGCTGTGTCAGGTTCTTATATCACCAGGTTCTGCAAGATCTTCCAGAATAAAAGGAAGAGTCATAACCTGCAGAACGATGATTAAGATGAGTCCTAACTCCAATCAGTGACAGCTACAGATGAAGGGCAGACATCTTGGACCTACAGTCCTAGCACCCAGATCGTAGCAAGGCTGGACCTCGATCGCCAGCGCGCCATCAATGGCATCTCCAAAGCATCGTGCTTGCTCCATCAGACGGCGTTGGACATCAGAGAAGAAGGAGGAGGAGCTGGTTCCCTGTTTGCCACAGAACCAGAGTTTCAGTGCAAAAGAGTGAAAGAGAAGGATCCCTGTTGTTGACAGCAGGGCTGGTGTGAGGCTTTAGTTTTCTACCTGTCATGTGCTGGTAACCTCTGACAGCACGCGGTCCCTTGAGTCCCTTGGTCTGAGTTTTGGGCACCCCCCTTTTCTTTGCTCCAACGGAAGGGCAGTGCTCTGGAGGATCCAAGATTGGCAAACAGCACTATATTGAGGTACCCATGTTGAAAGGAAATATAAAATGAAAGAGCAGCCTGAGCGTCCTCTGACACTGAATAACGAGTGTTGGAGCATGAGAATGTAGCTGAACATGAAATTGTATTGCTTTTTCTGTTTAAGCAGTACACCCGGGTCTGCACGAGATGATCTGTGCCCACGACCAACGAAGAGCACAATATCTGTAGTGCCTGCTGCAGAGGAGAGATACTGGTGCACTGCCTTGAGACATTGAGACTTTCGAGTAAGCTACGAGTGTTTGCCAGGAGGGCACTCCAACAGATACTGAGAAGCACTATTTTCATGGATGGCCTGAATCAAGAGGCCCAAACGCGGAAGAAGACAATGGAAGCAGATTTGCTGGACGATAGGAGCCTACCAAAGAGGCTTAGAACGGACTTTGGCATAGATGCACAAGTAGTTCCAGTGCAACTCCATAAAGCAGGTATTGGATATGTTCCCATTGGAATGAATTGCCATGGAAGAGGAATAGCCTCTAGTGACTCCGCCCCTAGCATCCAACATGGTCCACCAAAAGTGAATTTGTGTGACTGTTCTTACTGTTCTGCTGGCATCATTTTAAAGTAGTGTTCTGTCTATACTCTGATAAAGGGTATTCCCATTTCACCTGAGAGCATTGATAAGGATCACCACTGTCTCACCTGAGTACATAATCGTCACTGAAATGCATAGGAGCCCTGAAAATATTTACTAGATGATTTTAGAATTTGCTTTTACTATAGACTAAAAAAATGATAATTCTATTTGTAATAGTGGTCATTACTTTCTCCTGCTATGTAAATGTAAATGTAAATGTAAGGTGTTTTGTAGCGCGCTCAATTACTACCGGAGTATCCTGGCGCGAATGACCGCTGGGGAACCCGTCCTGGCTTTCCCTGTGGGATGGTCCCATGCTGGGTATCTCCAAGGTGAAGCCAGGCATCCCTGGCGTCTGTGGGGGGCCGTTGTAGCGATGAGGCAAGCTTAATGCCCAGAGTTACCGAGTGTGATCACTGCCCAAAGTGGGCACCGAGGCGAGAATTATCAGTCCGCTGACCCTGGTCCTCGACCCTGCCGCGTCGGGAATCGAACCCTGGTCCCAGGCCGTTCTCAGCCTCCGGGTCTGCCGCCTCTAACCAGTGAGCCACACCTCGCTATCTGAATGTTAATTATGACCCGATGCTTTGTTCTCTTTGTATTCCTGCTTATAGCTCACACATACCCTTAATGAAATGTTTAGAATGGAAAATGCCCACCTAGCAATGAATTAGGAAATTGATAAAATTATAAAAATTAATGTGTAAATATTTTCTATGTTCCTACTGGATCATAGGAATGTCTTCAGCTAATGCTAAAACGGTCATCTGTCGTAAATTGACAGCAATGGGTTAGCATTTAGCTAAAGCCATCCTGTATTTAGAAGTCATCTTATCTGCTTTGTGAAAGCCATTTTGTATTTCTGGCAGCCATTTTGTTTGCCATATGCTCTGTCCTCCCTCAGTGTTAACTGCTCTTGATATCTGCCTAGAGACAAACTAAACTTTGCATCTTCCACTTTCGCACATGCCCAGAAGGGCCTAGCTAGTAGAAAGCACCTGCTTCTCTAGGATAACTGTCAGGCTATTTTTGCTGCTGTATGGAGTAGTAACTCTCCTCCCCCCTTGTTGAGCAAGTAGATCTTGTCTTAGTCATTTTGTATGCTTACATGAGACAGGACTGCCCCTTGCATTTATGCTTACTATGTAACCCTAAGCATATATAAAGTCCCAGTTTTCTGTACTCCTCAGACTGCCTCATTCAGTTGCTAAGGCTTCTGTGTGACTTAGTCTCACTCATTTGAGGTTAATAAAAATGCTCTTTTATCTTTTCACCTTCTGTGCCAATTTCTTCTTTGTTGGTTTAAAAGGACTAAGTAACAGTGAGACCCCTGAGAAGGATTATTGATTTTTACACAGGGTTGGATGGGGAAAGGCCATCGCCAGACTTGCTGTAGATGTAGAGGAAGGGTTTTTTCCATGGGATAAAAAGCCTTCCAGTGGAGAATAAAATGTGTTTACATGGGAGGCACCATTCTTTTGCTGTGTTATTTTATCATAAGGAGAACTTGGCACACAGTGAATAGGAGCGTTTTGGACAATTCACATGATATTACCAGAAGCATGCCTGGAAAACCTGTGCATAGTGCATCTTTCCAGGTGTACTTCTGGAAATGTTTTTGAACAAAGAAAGCTTATAAAATAAAATTGTTTAGAGATAAAAAAAAACATCACCAGTTCTTTTAGAAATGTGTGATTACTACAGTCCTATATAAATAAGTGGACATTACCATTATATTTACTTTTTTGG
Source organism: Lissotriton vulgaris (assembly GCF_964263255.1). Taxonomy (NCBI): domain Eukaryota; kingdom Metazoa; phylum Chordata; class Amphibia; order Caudata; family Salamandridae; genus Lissotriton; species Lissotriton vulgaris. Next base: position 142,144 of record NW_028241628.1, read on the forward strand.
GTGTGCAGTGCTTGCTCAAAGAGAATTGGGACACATTACTCTGACTAAAGAGAGAACAACTAGTCTGTAAGTCTACCAGTTTTGTCATCCAACTGAACATAACTCTTTTCTCCTGTGTCAGCCTGAAAACACTCATGCGGCTGAGCGACACTTTGCTTATCTATTTTAGGCATTCCTTCTTGGACCCTAACTTACAAGGCACCCAGTGGGGACTGTTCTTTCTTCTTCTTCCCCTCTCTCTTCATTATTCCCTCTTCTCTTCCCCAGTGTATTGCTGTCTTTCTCACCCACTGTTTCCTCCCATCATATGACTTGTTCTAATCACAAAAAAACACCAGTCGTGTTCCCTCAATATTTCCTCCATTTTCCTCCCTGTGTTTCCTTGATTGCGGCCATAGCGCATGCAGGATTAGACCAATGAAGTAACCACATATTTCTGTTTTCGCAGATTTAGTCTTGCAATGGCAGCCCTCAACCCAGACATGTGGTGGTAAGTTGTAATCCCTTTCCACATGCATTCCCTCTGAAACTTTGCACTGCTGGCATCTCAGCACAGAAGCGATAATTTAGGGCAAAAATTAATAGCATAATGTACAACATGAAGGCAGGGTTGAACTAGGATAGAAAATAGGCCCAGGGAGCCAAAATAAAGGTGGCCCTTATCACTGTTTGCAAATTGTGGAACTTTTGATCTTGTAAGGACATACTGTATAATTGTTTTACGAGGTATCAAAAGCAGCATGGATGCCAGCTTCCTTTAGGCAGTCTTTGCATTAATATCAGTAAACACCAGCCCAGGGGACCATAAAACAGTCCCACAATGAGCGAAAAAGCCAGTCCACCCAATAACTTGTCAGATCAGCCCATAGGCACTGCCTATTGCCCTACAAGCCATTCAACGCTACATACAGGGCTGGATTGTCCTTTCAACTCCTCTTGCATTTCCCCAGTGGGCTGAAGCATTTGAAGGCCTCTGCTGGAACCTCTGTCACCTTATTGCAGCAGGCACATCAATGGGGGGCATAAACAAAGAGAGTAGAGTAGAAAAGGATGAAAGGGAGAGAACAGGCATTGCAGGGTAAGAGAGAGAGACAGAGGAGAGAAGGATGTAGACAGAATATGGATGAATGAAAAAGGAGAGAGTGGGGAAGAAGTGAGAGGTGCTAATTTTAAACTTTTTGCCATTTTTGTTCAGAGCGGCACATGATTCCTGTGACTTCAGCATACTGACACTTAGATTGGGTGTTCTGACTATGCTGTGGCAGTCTTCGGATGGGCTACTGGGTGATGTGCACAGCACAATATACTGCAACCATATGCCCACAACCCCATTATTGATGAAATTACAACCAGAGAGAATGGGAATAAAAACAGAGCCGATGACTGGACACCATGGGTGCAGCAATTGTTCTGGCACTTGAACTGCAAAAGGGAAGTGCTCTAAACTAATGAGATATATCTGAGGGAACATTGAAGCCATGACTGTTTTGGTACTTAGATATTCTCTTAATACCACAAGGTTACACTTTTAACCATAATTTATAAGTGCAAAAACATTTAAAAGGTTATTTAGAGTTAAGCTGATATGGGACACCCACAAAAATAGATGGATGTTCCATCTGCCCTATTTGGAGTGTATATCTGTGTATAGAACCTAAAGAAGACAGATGGGCATGAGAAATTGGGTGGTTGGTTGACTAGGGTTTGAGCCTCGGCCCAGCAACAGCCACAATCTCTGGCAGTGTGAATTGCAAAAAGTCACTAACCTAACTTGTACTTAATGTTCGGTAGCTTGGCACAAGAAGCAATCATGCTTAACTTAGAGGCAATGTGTACAGTATTTATAAAGGACACAAACAGTAAAAGTGAAAACACAATACAAGAATTCAAAGTTCAAATAAAAAAATCTTTATTCGTCCAATCCGGTCATAAAAGACAGAGAAAACCACTTATGATGATTCATCAATAAAAAAATCCACATTTGGGGGTCGATTCTGATTCGAATCGTACAAATCCGTCCGTAGTACAATGTGTAGGAAAAGAATACGTACGAAATGTGCGAACCATACGAAAAGCAAGGGAAAATACGTACGGTACAGGACCTTCACGGTGAACCGTATGAATCGTAAACATGCTGTACGACCCGACAAGTACGATCCAGACCGGGGAACGAGAACGCGATTCGTACGGAAAACGTCGTATGAGCAATTCGTACGGAGAACCACACATTCACATATGCACCGTACCCCTGCAATCATGGGGGTACGCACAGTACCCCTATGCTCTGTACCCCTACGCACCGTTCATCCTTGCACTGTACCCCGATGCACCGTACACCCATGCACCGTACCCCGATGCACCGTACCCCTACGCACCGTACCCCGATGCATCGAACCCCTATGCACCATACCCTGATGCACGTTATCCCTACGCACCATACCCCTGCAATTATGAGGTGCACTCACTTACCCGGGAGGGTCCGTTTTGCACGCAGTTCAGGTCGAAATATGCTTTTACGGACGTTTTAAACTCCCGTTGAAAATTGTCGTAACGAATCGTACTTGCTGGTTCATGAAAAGCTGCTTCAATCCGTACGGACGTCGCGTACTGCGTGTTCCGAATGCGATTTGTACGTATTTTTAAGTTGTATTGTCTTTCGTAAGATTCGTACGGAGATCTACTTTGGGTTCGGATCGTACTTCATCGTACGTACGGGGATGTTGAAGGTGTACGATTCGTATGGGAAAAATGCTCCGTACGCCGATTCATAGGGGATTTTACAGAATCGGAATTGACCCCCTGGTGTGTTGACACAAATAGCAAAAGTGGAGATCAATAAAATACAATCTCTAAAATTCTGATTTATGCAATAATACAGGGTAAAAACCACACAAGCTAATAATCAATAATAAAAGAAAACTCCTTCGCGATTCAGGAATTGATAATAACCATACTTCTCGTAGATCTAATAGCAGCTTTTAAAAAAGAACAATTGCTGAAGCAAATCTGCGGGTTATCTAGCAATTGTGGGTGCTATAAAGCCTTGTTCCACCTGCAATGGCAAAGTGTTTATAACAGTGGTTTAAGAAAGGGCTTTCGTGCATGATTAAAATAGTTACAGATAAACATACAGTGCAACAGAGACTGTTCCGAGATGCCATCACAATGACCGAGTGGAGCAGAGTTCCCCATGGTTGCCTGTGGCCCAACAAAAGACAAAAGACGCCATGCTTTACTAGATATAAATTGAAAGAGTAAGGATCTCCCTCCAACACAAGAAAAATCCCACACAAATTTAGAAAAGTAAAATCTCTGGTAATCATCACACTTACTGGGAGGACAGCCTCCTTTACAGGGATCCTAAGGTTCCTGTGCATATGACAACAAGGCCCCTGGTGGTCCCCCAATGATACAGGGCCTTCCTACAGGAGCTGTCTCACAATATACTCCTGGCAGGACACCAGGGCCAAGACAGGACCTTTGCAAGGCCTGTCCCAACAAGGCCTATCCCATACAAGCCCAAGACTTACCCCGATAGATTCTGTTGGACTTGTGTGACCTGCCTGGCTAGTGGGAAGACAAGGCAGAGGCTCAAGGCCCCTCTTGACCCACTATCTGTTGTTAGAACCCTCTTTGAAATGTTGGGCATCGACACTGTAGGACCTATAGATCCACAGACTACTGAAGGCAACAGCTTCATCATGGTCTTGGTGGCTCATGCCTCAAGGTACCCAGAGGCAATCCCACGACTGCCCTGATGGAGATTTTTACCTGAGTAGTTTTCCCCAAGGACGGAGGCACAAACTTCCTATCTGCATAAATGCGGTCAATGTGGAAGGGGTGATGGGTAACATTCAAGGTCTCTACCCTTTACCATCCACAAATCAATGGGCTTATTGAAACATTCAACAAGACCCTTAAATGCATGATTAGAGTGCTGCCTGAGGCCTTGAAGAAAAAGTGGGCTATCCTCTTACCATGTCAGCTGTTGCCTACAGGGAGGTACCACAGAAGGGAGTGGGCTTTAATCCATTTGAACTTCTGTTTGGGCACCCTATTAAAGGACCCCTAGATTTGGTGATGGGAGGCTGGGAACAATCTCCCAGGAATACTCCTCAGGAAATGGTGAGCTACATGCTCGCCTTCAGTAGCCAAATGGGTAAGTTGGGGAATCAAGCTTCCAGTAACTTAATGCCAGCCAGGTGGTCATGAAGAAGTGGTATGACAAGAATTCTACCACTATGGATTGGCAGCCTGGTCAGAAAGTGTGGGTAATGAATCCAGTGGAGCCTAGAGCTGGATTGGCCCATATGATGTGATTGAGAAGAAGGGTGAGACCACTTACTTGGTAGATCTTAAGACTCCTAGGCAATCCCACTAGGTGCTGCATGTCAATCACCTGAACCCCCACTTTGCGAGGTATTAGGTCACCATGCTGCTGGTGATAGATGGCGAGGAGCAAGAGGGACTGAACCTCTCCCTGACCTCCTAGCCTGCAAGGAGAAAGATGGTTCTGTGAAAGGAGTAATCATTTCCCCCACTTTAACTCCTGACCACCAGAGAGACTGCCTTCAAGTGCTGGGACAGTATTCCTATTTGATCTCCCTTACCCCTGGGACTACCCACCTGTGTACCCATGATGTGGACAAGGGGGACACTCTCCCTGTTAGGAATAATTCTTACATGTTGTCAGATAAAGTGAGGACCAGCATTAAGGCTGAAGTGTCTAAAATGCTAGAGTTGAGGGTGATAGAACACTCCGGTAGCCCTAGGTCCAATCCTGCGGTTCTGGTACCAAAACCTGCCCCAGAGTGCACCACACCTGAACAAAGGTTCTGTGTGGATTTTAGAGGGCTACATTCAGTGACTATGACAGCTGCTCACCCATCTCCCAGGTTGATAATCTGGTTGACCACTTAGGGGCTGCCTTTGATCTTACATCAGGGTACTTGCACATCGCCCTCTCAGAGAGAGCAGAGGAGAGGTCAGCCTTCTCCACTCCAGAGGGCCACTATCAGTTTAGGGATATGCCCTTTGGATTAAAGAATACCCCTGCCACCTTCCAGAGGCAGTGAACCAGGCCCTTGCTTGTATGGAAGCCTTCCTGGATGACGTAGCTGTCTTCAGTGGCAGCTGGAACAGCCACATTTTTCACCTCCAGGAAGTGTTTCAGACTCTGCAGCAGGCAGGCCTGACTACCATGGGAAGTAAATGCCAGATAGGGCAGGGGTCTGTGGTGTACTTGGGACACCTGGTGGGCAGAAGGAAGGCACATCCCCTGAAAGCCAAGATAGAAACCATCATGGCCTAGCTGCCCCCCAAATCCCAGATGAAGGTCAGAGGATTTTTAGGCCTCACTGGATACTGTTGGAGGTCTGTCAATGGATATAGCATCATTGTTGTCCCCTTGAGAGAGCTGACTACTAAGAAGCAGCCAAGGAATATGATTTGAATAGAGGCATGGCAAACAGCCTTTGACTCCCTGAAGCAAGCTATGTGCAAAGCTCTTGTGTTCTGGGCTCCTGACTTCTATAAGGAATTTATCATTTTGACAGATGCCTCAGAGCATGGATTAGGGGCAGTACCAATTCAGCTTAATGAGGGATGCATAGACCAACCTGTAGGCTTCATCTCCAGGAAGTTATTTGCCAGGAAATAAATGTGGAATGCCATTGAGCAAGAAGCTTTTGCTGTAGTTTGGGCACTGCAAAAGCTGAAGCAATAACTGTTTGACACTCACTTCTGAGTTGCAAATGAGGGGTGAGAGTCCAAAACTGCTGAGGTTGTCTATACCCCTACAGGGTATAGACCTCAGGGAGGAACACACACCAGGGGTAGACCACTCCAATGCTGATGGTCTATCTAGGTGTTTTCTGCCTTAGTGAAGAGGACTCCCTAGATACTGGGTATATCTCCCCACTTTCAGCTGAAGGGGACACATGTTAGACCTGGCATACTTAGGGTTGGCTTCCCCAAAACCTTCACTTTTTACCTCCACATGTTGCTGCACCTTTTTGTTGGCCTTAGGACTCTGAGCCCCTTACCACTGCTATTCATTGTGAAAGCGCATGTTCCTCTTCCTAAAACATGTGTGTAATTTGTGTATACATGATTGGAATATTTAGGTTACTTATAAGCCCCTTGTAAAGTGGTGTACCATATGCCATGGGACTGTCAGTTCAATGCTCCTAGTGGGCTGCAGCACTGATTGTGCCGCCCACATAAGTAGCCTTTCAAACAAGTCTTAGGCCTGCTACTGCAGTGACTGTGTGTGAAGTTTCACTGCCACTTTGACCTGGCATTTAGAACTACTTATCAAGCAGTAAACTCCCTTTTGATTACATATGTCACCCCTAAGTGCAGGGCGCTATGTAAGTAAAAGGTAGGACATGTACTTGGCTGTTTTACATATAGTAGTATTTTATATAGTTTTCACCCATTGTGTGACACAGTTGTTAGCATTTTGTCAAGTGGCCTGAAAGTACAGAACATGGTCTTGTATCATTAGTTTATCTCCTAGGCACAAATGAGAGTATAAGCATGTATATTTGAAATAAAGGGTAAGTCTCAATTTCTGCAAATAGTTTCTTTATCAGCACAGATTCGAAGGATATGTGGATGGCATCAGCATTCGTACAGCTCCATTTTTGGAGATATCAGGTGAGACTATGTCTTGCTATTGTATCTAGGATGAAGTCAGATTCCATCTGCAACTCAGATTTGTTGTGTAGGAAAGCAGGTAACTCTGTATGGTCCACAAAAATCCTTATCTGGCATTTGAACATGATTCAAAACTCAGAAGGGCCAGAGAACACATATGGAATTTAAAATGTTGTCAGTCTTTTCCTTAGGGCCAGAAAGACTTACCAATGTATGTCTTTTTCTCTTGCGTATTCCTGAGAAATTGAGGTTTTATGTTCATGCCACGTAATCATTGTGATTTTTCTCATATGGGCTAGCATCTGTACATTGTATTGATGGCGTAGTGGTTTGACGATAGCGGTCTTGGAGATTACAATTTTATTTATTTAAAGGTTGGAACCCTATGGACTCTTTTGACCTCAAGTACTTTGCAGAGTCATGTGATTAAAGTCAGCCACCGAATTAGTAATCCAAAGATACAAAGGTTACTCCTTCGACTACAGTCTTCCAGTTCCTTCATTTTTCGCTTCAGATAGGATATTGAGCGTTCTAATCCTTGTAGGAATTTTGATTGGGCATAACTGTAGTCTTCGTCAGAACTTATTCTCAATTCAGCAGTAGAGATTTTTATCGTTACGTTTTTAAGGTTCTTACATATCCCAGCAACTTCAACCTAGAGCAAGTCAGTGTTTTTGTTTTGGTTCTCTTCGCTATTTCTTGCACCCTATTTAGTTTTTGGAGAATGGTGTCTAATGTTGAGGAAGAGCCTTTTTTCCTTTACTGGTGATTCTGAAATATGGGGAGATTGTTTGAAACATTTCAGGTTAGCCTATATTGGTTTCTGAGAGGTCCGTCATGTTGAGCTAGTAGGACGTGGTCCTATTTCGAGGGGTGTAACTCACAGGTTTTCATAAGGGTTTATTGTGACAAGATCTGCAATAAAACAGCCAACATACTGCACTTGGGTGGTGTTGAGGTTGAGGCAGGAATGTGGCATCCAAATGTTGCAGATTGATTTTTCTTGCTTACGTGAATAGTCACATTTTCTGTGGAGGCTGAACTGCATCGAGGTGATTAATCAAGCGGTTATGTACATATACCAAAATTGGTATCTTTGGCACATGTGGCTCTTTTAAGATGTAGTAGTGAGGTGGTCCCTAATTCTCCAACGAGTGCTCCTGGTTGCAGAGAGGGCCGATTGGGTAGAGTGCTGCAAGCTTGTCGTTAACCCAGGTGTGATCTGTTCAAGAGTGGATGCACACAGCGTGCTGGTGGCAGCGGGATTGGAAGTTGTGGAAAGAGGTTGACGACTTTCCCTGTTATATCTGGATTTGAAAAAGGGATTAGCAGGGGCTGGTAAGCAATGACATGTCTACAGCGTGATAGATCCATGTGCAGGTTTTCTGCTGTGGAGACTGAAGTCGGCAGCAGGGGCTACAGGAGCGACAGGGTGATGTCAGCGGATCAATGAGGTTGGATCAGGAGTAAGATTCCTACCTTGTATCTCCTAGCATAGCCTCACATCCGTTTATGTCTCGTGGTCCAGACCTCTGAGTACTATCTGGTGCAGCAGTTAAGTCAGGTGTCGTTTGCAGCAGGACAAGGTAGTCACTACCTTTTTGTTAGTACATGTGCACAAGCTTGGCTCTGAGGCCCAAGAAAATCGAGGTCAACCAATCAATCAATACATTTGTAGAGCGTGCTACTAACCCGTAAGGGTCTCAAGGTGCTGGGGGGGAGGGAGGGGGGTTGCTACTGTTCGAATAGCCTGGTGTTGAGTAGCCTCCAGAAGGTTAATAGGTCTTCTGTCTGCCGTAGGAGGATGGGGAGGGTGTTCCAGGTCTTAGTGGGGAGGTAGAAGAACGATCTGCCACCGGAGGTCGCTCTTCGAATGCGAGGGACTGTACTAGGGCGCGGTCAGTGGAGCGAAGCTGGCGGTTCGGGTTGTAGAAGGTGTGTTGTTTGTTGAGGTATGCTGGACCAGTGTCGTGGAGTGGCTTGTGAGCATGGGTGAGGAGCTTTAAGGTGATCCTCTTGTTGACGGCAAGCCAGTGCAAGTCTCTCAGGTGGGGTGTGATGTGGCTGTGGTGAGGGATGCCGAGCATTAGGCGTGCAAAGGCGTTCTATATGCGTTGTACTCATTTCAGCAGTTTGGCAGGAGCTCCCGCATAAAGGACGTTTCCATAGTCCAGCCTGCTGCTGACGAGTGCCTGGGTTACCGTTCTTCATGAGTCGGCGGGGATCCACCTGTACATCTTGCGGAGCATGCGGAGGGTGTTGAAACAGGAGGATGAGATGGCATTGACTTGCTTTATCATGGAGAGTGTTGAATTGAGGATGAATCCCAGGTTGCGTGAGTGGTCGGTGGGTGTTGGTGCTGCTCCCAGGGCGGTGGACCATCCCAGGCTGAGGGGGTAGAGCCGAGGATGAGGACCTCCATCTTGTCTGAGTTCAGCTTTAGACGGCTGTTCTTCATTCATTCGGCGACGGCTTTCATTCCTTCATAGAGGTTGTTTTTGGCAGTGAGAGGGTCCTTGGTGAGAGAGAGTATCAGCAGTGTGTCGTCAGAATAGGAGATGATGTTGAGGTTGCGCAGTCTGTCAACGTGGGTGAGTGGGGCCATGTAGATGTTGAATAATGTCGGGCTGAGGGATGATCCTTGGGGTACGCCGCTGAGGATCTTGGAGGCTTCAGATCGGAAAGGGGGAGGCGGACACTCTGTGCTCTGATGGAGATGGAAGGAGGTGGTCCAGTCCAGTGCTTTTCCTCAAATTCTTGTATCGTGGAGGCAAGTGCCTAGGGTGTGGTGGCAGACAGTGTTGAAGGCAGCTGATAGGGCCAGGAGGATGAGGGCCGTGGTCTTGCCGCTGTCCAGCATAGCCCTGATGTCATCGATGGCGGCGATGAGGGCCGTTTCGGTGCTGCAGTTGCTGCGGAACCCGGACTGGGTCGAGTTCAGGATGTTGTTCTCCTAGAGGTAGCAGGTCAGCTGTTTGTTGACGGTTTTCTCGAAGACCTTCGCGGGGAATGGGAGTAGGGAGATGGGCCGGAAGTTCTTGAGGTCCCTCGGGTCTGCCTTGGTTTTTACTGAGCAAGGCGTTAATCTCGGTGTGCTGCCAGCTCTCTGGGAAGGTCCTGGTCTCAAAGGAAATGTTGATGGCCTTCCGGAGATGGTGTGCAATGGTGGCGCTGGCTTTTTTGAGGAGCCGGAGTGAATGGCGCTCATGATTTTGATGGTGTCATCGTCGTTGATGTGGTCCAGGTGAGCAGGGGGTCGCTGTGGGTGGTGGCCGTGGGGTCTGAGGTGTCGTTGGCTGTTGTGGGTGTCTGGTTGCCGAAGCTGTCGTGGATGTCTGTGATCTTGTGGTAGAATAAGAAGGCAAGGGTTTTGCACAGGTCTTGCGATGGTGGGATGCCGTTGGTGTTGGAGCTGGGGTTGCAGAGTTCCTTCACGATGTTAAAGAGCCCTTTGCTGTTGTGTGCGTTGTTGTCGAGGCGATCCTTGAAGGAGATACTTTTGGCGGGTCTGATGAGGTGATGGTGTTGGCGCATGGTGTTCATGTGGGCTGCTTGGTTCTCCGGTGTCTGTTCATGGCGCCATTTCTTCTCTAGTTTTCAGCAGTTTTGTTTGGAGGCCTGGAGGTCCGCGGTAAACCAGCTGGCATTCTTGTTGGTGGGATTCTTGATCAGGCTGAGGGTGTTGGCGCAGTTGTCGATCCAACGTCTGATGTTGCTGGCGTCGGTGGGGGTCTGTGGGTGGGCTTCGGGCGAGGGTCGTGTTTTGCTGGTCTTCGGTGAATTTGCTTCAGTTGGGGCGGGAGATCTGTTGGGTGCGGTGGTGCATGGTGGGTTTCCGGAAGGTAGACGTGGGAGCTTGCGGGGAAGATGGGGTCAAGGGTGTGGCTGGAGGAGTGGGTGGGTGTTGTGATGAGCTGTCTGAGTCCGACGTTGGCGAGGATGTCGATCAGGGTGATGGAGTTGGTGTCGTTTTTGTTCTCGAGGTGCAAGTTCAGGTCTCCGGGGAGGATGTAGTCTGTGGAGGTAAGTGCATGGGCAACAGGGGGGGCGCGCAGGGTCACAGCAGCAGGAAAAAAACTGGTGAGGAATGGCGAAGGGAACAGGAGGCAAAACGGCACAGGAAATCACAGGGGAGAGAAAAGGAAATAAAAGCAATAACAGATGGCAGAAATAGTCAAAAACAATACAATACAAATACAGAGCAAACCTCGAACTCACGTCAGGCAGCAGCAGCGAGCTGGGGGCGGTCAGAACAGGTGGAGCTGTTGCGGTAGCGTGGGCATCGACCTGCCTGAAAGCAGGGTCACGGTCTTAGAATGATTTTGAGGATCAAATACATTATTGCTGTTATTTAGGAATTCCGCTGCATAGTTGCTCAATGGAGAAGTTTGGGTGTAGGCTTTTATTTTATATCTCATGGTACAATCTGGGTGCCCGCTAAATACTGCTATAGTTCTGGATCGGTTGCAGTAGTAACAGGTGTGGGTCAGCTTTGTCGGATAATCAGTGCAGAGGAGACAGAAGCAGGCCTTTTACAGCCTGTTTCATTGTTTGGCCTTGCGGCAGTCTCTTCTTTCAGGGCACAATCTTCTGACCTTATTAGCCACTGCAAAGATGTTGGTGTTCATCTGGATCCATGGATCAGGCAGTTTCTGCCATCTTGATTGTGCTTGATCGTGGTGCAGGAGTTGGTTTGAGGGCAAACCACTGCATTTGCGTGGTCTGGTAGTCCGCAGGTAGTCCCTTTTGATCTCTAAGTGTTCTGCTACATGAATATGTCTTTGGAAGTTTGGTGAAAGTATCTGCCCCAAAAAACACACCAGAACTTGGAGTTGAGTTCCTAGCCAAGTGGCTACCTCTACAATTCTTGACTGCACTCACACGGGGGATCAGCTGGGGGCAACTGCACGGTTGGTTGGGCCTGGGAATTGAAACCTATGGCTCCCTGTTACATAATGGTGAGCCACTAACCTTTGAAAAATTAAGGGTTGAATACGATGTCCCAGAAGGGCAATTCCTACTACAAGGCACCATGATAACTGCCACTGGGAAGTACTTGGGGATAAGGGACACTGAACCTCTGATGCATAGAGGCAGTCAGCTCCTCTGTTCCACAGAGTCTACTCAAAGTATGGTGTTGGGCTGTGTCAACCACTGAGAGCAGACATGACCTATCCAATCACCCAGCTTAAAGACAAATGGGAGGACTTGGGGAGCCCGATCTTTGATGGGGGATTGGCCTAAAGTCCTAAAGGCCATCTAGAAGGTATCCCAAAATGTATGGTTTAAATTAATCAACTACTGTGTGGTACAATGTGCATACCTCACCCCAGGTAGACTTAATACCTATTTTTGTAACACCTCCCACAAGTGTCCCAGATATCTCCTGGAGGAGGCAGGGATGTTACACAAAAAATGGGGGTGCGCACACCAGGCTTCCTACTGGTCAGAAGTACTACACTTCCTAATTACATCATAGATCACAATATTGACCTACCCCCTATGGCATGAATACTAGGGCTTTATCCTCATCTGACCATGAGGAAGCTGACGTATCGATGTATCGCACTAGCACCGATAATGGCCCAGCAGTGCATTATGATGCATCAGAAACTGCCCATGGGATCACACATTGAGAAATGGAAAGCAGATCTACGGTGGGTGGAATGGAGGGGCAGCACTCTCCTCAGAGATGCTAAAAAGGGCAGAGGGACTTTTGACCTTGTTAGTGTTTGGGAAAATGTGATAGAAACAATGAAAGAGGAAGATGCTGAGGAGGACCACAGCCTCTTCCGCTTGAATGCACTCCTACCCCTTGGACCCGAGAACCATGATTCTACAAGCTTGGACCTCACACATCGCGTACAGCCTGGGACTGGAGATAGACGACCATGCCCCAGCTTGCTTCAATTGTACTTGTCAGGCTCAGAGCATGCAGACAACTAATCACCACTGATACTTTGCCACTTCTATCCTATTATTAGATTCATGACACCATGCGGTCATTGGGATGGGATGGGGATGGACCTTGTTGTTCTTAGATTAGGTTGGTAATTTGTTTGATGAATCAACACTTGTACATCATCTACCGCAATTCACTGATGTACTACTTCTACAGGACGGGGGCTTCGGGCATGACCCAGCCCACTACTATTGTACATGATTGGAGCTTATGTTACACAACAACTAAATGAAATGAGTTTACAAAAAAGGTATGATGAAGAAGATAATGATAAAAATTTATAGAGTGCAACCATCACTCGGAAAGGGTGTCCTCAGGCTAGAGCATGTAGAACTGGAAACAACTCAGGAGAATAGTAATATTTCCAAGCCTATGTGTAAATTGAGATAATTCGATTTTTGCAGGAGTTCAAAAGGTAAGGAATTCCAGTATTTGGTAGCCAAATAACAGAAGTCTTTCTATCCCAAGAAGGGCCAAAGAATTTGAGGAACTGTTGTCAGACTGGATTAATCAGAATGAAGCACGCGTCTAGTGGTATACTGGATAAATCTGCTCTGAATAAAAGGTGAGGATCAATTCGATGAGAAATGCACAAGCCCTTAAAGAAACCTTTCTGTTGAGCAGGCAACCAGCGGGTACCCTAAGATTTGAGAAACATGGCAGCATGAGGGTAGCCGAAGAGTACGCTGGCCGTAAGATTTTGGTTAAGTTGTACACACTGCTTAGGTTTCTTAGAGAAGCCAAAATAAACAGAATTGTAATAACCAATGTGCAAAAAAACAGTAGTTTTGATCATTAACTTATAGGAATCCATTCAGAGTAGCAGTATTACCTAGCTCAATATGCGTAAGTAGCAGAAACAGGAAGCTGTCAGAGCATTGATTTTTCTTGTGGAATCAAAAAGGAGCTATTTGATCAACTCATCATGAGGGAGACAAGTCAGGAGAAGGACCACCAAATACCAATTACTCTGTTTTGATACTACTCGGTTTGAGAGAGTTATTTGTCACCCAGAGGATCTCCTCTGGAGTAGAAAGAAATATGTAGATAGACCTGCAATAGTGCAAGTGTATAATATTATATTATTTCCGACACTTCTTCATGAAAAAAAATTATAATTATATTTATGTTTACTTGGGTCCTGATGATATCATGACTTTCTAGATCTATTTTTATTTATATATATTTATGTGTGTGTATTTATTTGCCTTTCAACGCATATCCAGTTTGTTCTGGCTTCTTTATTTTTTTATTTTAAAGAAGACATTAACTGTTTTATGCTCTGTATTATTATTATTATTCAGCATATATAGAGCGCATAGCTACCCTAAGGCATCCCAGCCCTAGTTTCCGAACAGGAGATAACGTGATAGATTATAAGGCAGCGAGTTGAAATAACCAAGTTTTAAGAAGTTTTTGAAAGGGGAGAAGGCGGGATTCCAAACAAAAGTGTGGGGGGTAGGGTGTTCCAGAGTTAGCTGCATTATAGGAGAAATATCTTCCTCAGCTTCTTACCCTCCTGGTTTTGGGGATAACTGTGAGGTTAAGATTGGCCAATCAAAGGCATTTTCCGGGGTGGTAGGAGGTAATGAGGGAGCTGTACATTGCTGGGCCATTTTCCCATAGGGTTTTATGGGCTACGCACAGACCTTTGAATTTTACTCTTTCCAGAATTGGCAACCAGTGTAGAGTCTTCAGGGCCGGCTGAGTTTTCAGGATCCTGAGCAGCAGCCTAGCAGCGCGGTTCTGCGCGACTTAGAGCTACCTTATAATTGCTTTAGGTGCTATAGTCCAGGCGCGATAGAACCAGGGCCTGGATCAGGATTCTCATTGCACCCATCGGAAGGAGAGGAAAAACTTTCCGGAGTAGTCTGAGAATGCCAAAACAGGCCCCTGCCAGTTTCACTGCTTGGTGGCCAAACTTAAAAGAGTTATTTGACCAAATTCCCAGGCTTTTAATGGGGCCAAGGCAAGTAGGCCATAACTGTTTAAGCTCAATACTAGAGGCATAACCCAGGAGCATTAGCTCTGTTTTCCTCCGTTGAGTCTGAGGCACGAGTGTTCCATCAAGGAGGCCACTTTCTCCACACAAGTTTGAAGTCTGAGGGAAAGTTTTGAAGTGCATTGAGGGAAATTACCAGCTGTGAGTCATTCTCATAAATGACTATTTTAATCCCATGAGGCAAGATATCAGCAAGTGGTCTCATGTACACATTAAATAATGTGGGGATCAGGGATGAGCCCTGCAGGACTCTGCAGCTGAGTAGTAGGCTCCTAGATGTTGACTCCCCTGAGAAGTTTTTTTGTTTTTAGAAAAAAGCAATAACACCGGGCTCAGTGCTGCTTTACAAAGAATCTGTGCGCTAACTCTAGATGCTTTCTAACATAATAAACACTATATCAATCAATTTAAGAAAATATTTTTAGTTTTATGAATCTTTGTTTTTTGTTTAGTATCAAAAATATATGATTTATATACATTCACTTTTCTATTATACACATGAATAAATCCACATTGTTGCATATATTACTCCAATAAGTTCAACCTCAAACTTGATTTAGAAATCACAATTTGGATTATATATCAGATTTCTCACATTTTATCCCATTTTATACAGTAGATTTGAACATATTGTGGACATAAAAACAAAAAAGACACTGGTAGTGATTTGCAGAATACCACAAACGCGTTTCGGCAAATGCCTTCTTCAGGATTTTTCTTTTACCAGTGAATACTGTATTTTGTTATCTGTAGATATTTATATTGCTGATTCCTCTTCATTTGTAGATTATGTTTTAAGGTAGACCACTTGATCTGTATCAAGCTTATTTAGACTTTCATTATATTTTTATATGTTGTGGTTCTTCCTGATTTCTGAGACTCCAAAAGCTCTGTCGTAAATATTCTGAAATATATGAAAGTTTTTCTACCAGAGGTTCTTCCTAGTATAATAATTCTCAAGGTTGATAGACTTATTTATTATGTTTACAGGAAAAAATATTTGCTGCCGATCCTGAGGAGGCCGGTTTTCTCCAGGTGAGGCCCGCTCTCCTGTTTCTGCAACTCCTATCTAGTGCACATGTAACTTTCCAAGTAGCAAGCTATTTTGTAGCGTGTGCCCGTATTAACAAGAAGCGATGTAGGTTAAGGGGTACACCTTTTAGTACATGAATTAATTGCACATTGGTTATTGCTTTTTTTTAAATGAAATACTGAGAAAGTTTTTAATCCTGCTAATTTTAATTCATGTGTAATTCATATATATTCTGTATTTATATTCGATGGTCTGCTGCTGTTTTTACCCTGTGATGTATTTGTATCTATGTCTTTTTTTGATTTCTAATAATCGAATACAAGTATTTTGACTGACTGACTGATATGTTCTCTGTGTGCTATACACTGTATCCGCTTTCGAAATCAGTTCATACTTAAAATTCATTTGCACTTGAGGGATTCCTCTTGTTCCCATGTATTAATATGAAGGCCACCATAATGAAACAGGTCCTCTCGTACCTTCGGCTGGTTTTTCAGCATAGAGTGACTCCCCTGAGAAGACCTGGAAATTTCTACTGTCTGGGTAGGATTGAACCCAGGTAAACGCGCCACACAAGATTCCATCAAAAAAAGCTGAAGCATTTTTCCACAGACGGACACTTCAGTAAATGCAGTCATAGAAAGATGGCGACTAATGGAAATCAGAGATTTCCCTGTTCTCATTTTTCATTAATGACAATGAATAAGTCTATCTGAATTAAACTATCTTCTGTGCCTCAACTGACATACGAGTCAAAAACACACGAAGGTCCCTGGAAATAAGTATTAGGGGGAGGAGGCAGGGAAAAACTGTAATCAAAAAACAGGAGGACCCCCCTAAAACTAAATCTATTAAATGGCGAACACTCTAGTCCATAACAAACATCATTGTAGTCCCACACAGAGAGTAGTTATTTCGAAAACATATATATCTATTTATTATTATTTTCCGAAGTTTGCATTTATAGGTCATACAATATTAAAGGTACAAATGTATATACAAAATCTATTTACATTTCAAAATGTATGCAGCACATACCCTCTCCCATCTTCAAGGTAACCACCAATCACACCCATACAAACCATCATCAGTCATACCAATCAGCAATATATATAAAAAAGTACAAAACACTTTACAAAAAAATGTACATCATCAGAAACAAATATACACAACTGAAACAAAGCAAAACAGAAAAAGAAGAAAGGCGCCGACGCGCGTTTCGGAACAGGACCGATATTCACCAATCCTTCGTCAGGGCGCAAACAATTACAGGTATTCTCTTCTGTGTAATTTCAATAACAGTTCCATAGGTTTGAAGTATACATCAAATAGTTATAAACAGTAGTATATAGAGAGCTAGACTCAGGGCTGCCGCTTCATATCACAATAGTCAGTCATTAGACAATATCCCTGTCCACAAACATGGGATCGCGTGGAAATGTAAACAAGAGGTCAAACTACTTCATGACGAACTGAGGAAGAATCGCAAAAGGAGTGATGGAAGGAAACAACTTGTGTCCGGTTCTAATATATGGAGGAGTCTCCTCCTGATATCTGGAAAACAATCTTTCCCTCTCAAACGTTATTTCCGGCAGAAAACCCTCGCAATCGAGCGGGCACCGTGTCCCGGGCGGCTTCTACGCAAAGGGGCACTAATAATTCCCAAACAGCCTGAATTCCAACACGATCGTGTGGGCGGCAGGGAGTCCCTCAAGAGAAAAGTCGTGGCAAGGCGTCCATCTGTGAGTCCGGGACCTTCCAGAACAGACATACGAGTCTATGGCACAGGCTGATCAGAAACCCAAAGTGAAGAAGGAGCTATTTATTAAAGGCAAAAAGTACAGGCTGGAGAAAGTAAATTCCATTTGATTGCTCACGTAGAACGCAAGATCTAAAATGCTGCTGATGCCTTCCGCTAGAGATATCTGTCTTTCTAGATCACCTTCAGTTCACACACTACCAGACATCAGAGTCAGAGAGGTGTTTTAGACCAATGCTCTACGAACTAGGATTTTGGTCACAGGTGTTCTTCTAGGTAGGACTTGCTGACCATCCTCTGGCTTGGGACAACTCTAATCCTGCTAGTTGGGATTTTATATGTAGTATTCACTGGTCCCACGACTCTCTAGTGGTTGTTCTACAAAAATGTAAGTTTATGGTTTACCTACAAGTAGCCTTGCTAGTTTTTAGCCCTGTCCACGTAGGGGTAGTTGAATGCCTCAGAGATTGATTGCATTAGACCTCCATGGAAAAGATGCATTCCTCTTTTTTATTCCATCCAGACGTGCTCCAAATCTATATTTAGGACTATGACTTCGTCAAGTAAATATTGAATCCTCAGGTTTCATTTAGGGCATGGGCTGCTATTGAAGAGGGGGAAAGCAGTGCATAATTTGAGTTGGTGGTTTCCGGTGCTCGGTACAGGCACTTAATTGGCAGCACCAGCACTTATGGGTTGTTTGTCTGATTTAGAGTGAGTACAACATCAGTTATTTGCTCATTCAATATATGTTAAAAATGACTATTACCTTCTGCCCATGCTAATCTTATAGCTTTGGAGGCCTGGAATAGTCTGAATTGTCACACTTTTAGGAGTGTGATGGTTAGTAGCTGGTTTGGTATTGCCATTGGCAGCTCTGGCAGGGGCAATGGGTATTGCACGCTACAGTGGCATCCTGATGAGGGCCCTGGCACTTAATTGTGTACAAATTGCACACTGTGGGGCAGTGTTATTCAGGCTCAGCCAAGGGAAGCCAGAATATTATAAGCAAATCTTGGGCCGGATGTGCAAAGCTTGTTTACATTTGCAGAATTGGCCCGTTTGTTATCCCAAAAATGCATTTTTAAATGTACAAAGTCCCAATTGCTATTTGGTAACCTGTTACTGAATCACAATTTGGGCTTGCGATTCGCTGTTAGGAAGAGGCATGTAAAGGGCGTTCCGTTGAGGAAATATACATTTTATGGTCAAGAAATGTTCCCTAACGTGTACCCCACCGTCTCCATGTACGAGCTTAAAGTGCATGTAACTTCCCTCCTGTGCCAGCTATGAAGACGCAAATACATTTGCGTCCAACGTTAACATGTCCTCTTTCAGATCCACCATGAATGGGTTGAATATTCCGTTCCTAAGTATGCCTTGCCAACGTCTTTATGTAGTATACTTTACACGTTTTCCAGCCCAGGCGAAGTAGGCCCTGAATTCTGCCATTGAGCCTTTTCCTGCCTTCTGACTCTGAATGCCTCAGCTGGGGCTGCCTCTGTATCCATGACCTTTACCTTACTTCTTGCGCGGCTAACGGTGCTTAGCTCAGCCTGTTGCCTGCCAAGACTGCATTCAACCTTCGAATTATCTGCTCCGCTCCTCAAAATACATTCCTGCCTACTAGCTCAAGTAAACATCCTTCCAGCTGCAGAGCAAAGGGTCAGGCCTTACTGTCTCCATGCAAGTAATTCATAGCTCCTGTTACCATGGTAGGCCCATGCCCCCTCGCATCTCATGCAGACACGTAGACACTTATACACGCACTCACAGTCAGTATAGAGTAGCCTCTGCCCAAGAGACCTTTTCCTCTTAGATAATATGGTTCCCAAACATCAGATATCAGATATGATATAGGAACGAGTTGATCTGACATGCCAGACTTCTGTCTCTTTCCTCTAGTGTAAATGTCAAGTCCCCTGCACCCTCTTGTTTCACGTCAATCACACGTCATGCAGCTGCGCGCGCATCCAGATCTCAGATTTCTGCTGACATTGCCAGATTCTGTTATGTAACCACCCACTTGTGACACTTTCATGTGACGTTTCTAGCACACACCTCTATGTACAGGCCTCGTTCACGCCTTCTGCTTACGTATTGCTAACACGTGTGTGCTCTTATCTTGTTTCTCTCAGCTGTTACGCCTACTGTATTGGTTTGCATTATATGATTTAAGTATAAAAGTTATGTATTGTCAATAAAGTATTGCTCTATCCCTTCCTGAACCCCAGTGGTGTCAGGAACCCGATATCCGGTTCAAGAACCATTCCTTTTTAAGGAATAAAACCCCTAAGAACTCTAACACCACGGACTCTGCGTCTTTCTTTCCGATTGAGTTATTCTATTATTAGTACTTACCTGCATAGAAATTAGGACGGTAATTAATATTTACCACATTATTTTGGCGCCCGAACAGGGACGCCTCCCCCACCCCACGCGCCGGTTGGTGCGTTGCAGCCTTTGCCCCCTGCCACAAGTCAAGACGGACAATTACGCGTACCCGCAGGATTTCCTGTATCTCCCTCAGGCCTACGGAGGTGACGGAGACTGCGATCAGCACCCAGACGAGGCGGTGAGGAGTGCGGAGGATCCCGACCAGAGCCTAGCCGAAAGAAGCAAGGTCCGAGGTGTCAAGAGGCCCACCAGTTCCAAAGTTCCGAAGTTTTGACGTATCGAGTCGAGTCGAGTCCAGTCCGGTCCAGTCCAGTCGAGTTTTCCGAGGCCTTCTGTTCCGTGCTTCCCGGTGAGTACCATTGCTGGGGACGCATCTAGACGGGTGCATTTATGTATCCGGTAAAGACGGGTTTGGGTACACAAACACGGTCTGCACTGTTTTAGACAGTGTATCTGTACTGTTTAGCAGTACATCAGGCATTCAAGTTCTTGCACTGTTTTAGGCAGTGTATCTGTACTGTTTAGCAGTACATCTAGTATCAAGGGTAGTCATATGTGTTCAAAATGTTTTCATGTGATTAATGTCGTGGTATGAGTGATTGTTTACTGTACATTCCTGTGTTTTTGTGTAACTAGCTGTGTTCAGAGTAAGCAACAAGTATCGAGTATCCAGTAATAAGTAACAAGATGCCGTTGTTCAATTAATTAAGACAGATAGGAACTAGGAAAGGGATACTAGAGGAAGAAATTCCTATCCCCCCTAGGGACACTCCTGTAAATTTTATGTACCATAAGCATGGCTTAGATGCCATACTGTATCTAGATTTATGGGCCGATTATACCAAGCACCTAGAGGAGAGACACAGATGGCCCGTTACAGGAACATGGGATGCCGAGTGCATCATGAAAGTAGAAGATGCCCTATGGAAAAAGAAAGCCAGACAATCTCAGAAAGATGCCATAGAGTTTTGGCGTAAAGAATCACATAAACGTGCCGAAAAAGCACTCCGAAAAGAAGACAGACGTAGAGAAGAGTCGGATAAAGTCAGAGAAAACGAATTAGTTAATGAAGGAATCCGAGTAAAAGCAGAACAAGTAGATCGCATGCGAAACAATCTTGTAAATGGCATGTATTTAGTGGCTGAGGGTTTGCCTTAAGCCACTTCAGAAATACCGAAGGATCTGCCGCCACCATTGGTTCCAACTAAAGTAAATCACAGGACCACTAAAGACATATTTCTTGCCTCCTATCTAGACGATGTAGCTCCCGCTTACACTCATCCACGTGCCCACGCACCGCCTACTGACGGTGACGGAGGTGGCAACCCGCCCCAAGACAGTGTTCCGCCATTCCCGCGACAAAGTTCACCCGTTCGACAGACTGTTCCACCTGCTCCTCCACCTCCACCACTTCCCACACCTAAGATTAATATACTAAATCCGTTTTCGCCTGATCCTAGTAAGAGACAAGCTCAGATACAGATACCGACTCCACAGACACTCAATGCTCAAGCCTCCGGTACAGGAGGTGCGACAGGAGGTTTCCAGACTCCGCCAGCAACACACAGATTAAACCTTAGGGACATGTTGAAGCAACGTACACCCCAATCACCATGTTTAGACATGCTTAAAGAACCCCTTCCATTTTGCAGATATGATCCAGTACCTGGTAAAAACGATAGAATGTTGTTAGCATCACTACGCTTACGAAAAGTTGCAGATTACCTAGTGTTATTTCCAGGAATGACTGAACACCTAGATAGAATATATCATTTTGTCCAGACCGGGGAAGATCCTGAAAGTATTAAAGAGGCCCTGGCTCACCAGAAAGCTGACACTCAAGGTTGTATATTACGTTTCTTCATAAATTGCTTAATAAGAGAACGAGACAGGCCTGGAGCAGACCAGGAAGAGATGGAAGCACTAAACAGGTGGGGTCAAAATATAGCCGACGGAAACCATGATAAAGTAAATAGTATAGCAAGCATGTACAAGAAAATCAGAAAAGCAGTAATAGAAATACACGAAAAAGAACAAGAAAAAGAAAGCGGTAGGAATGACTCCTCCGAGGAGGACGAACCTGAAGAACCCGACACGGCTAAAGAAATAATAGCATATGTAGGTAAGGGAAATTACCTTAGGAAAGGCATCCGCCCGGAAAGCAAGAGAGTCTTTCTCTCTGGCATAACAAAACCGAGTTCTCCTGAATATCTGTTTCAGGGTACCGATAAAATTCTTCGAGAACAAATGGGGTACCATGTACTCAATTCTATGGATGAACAAGAACTAGCCCGGTCAGCAGTATTATGGGCTGACAACTTTAGCACATACAATGATGATACAGTAGCACAGACATTTCTGAATCTTTCTCCAGACGAGCAGAAATTGGCTGGTGTGTACATGATTCAGCATCTCATCACGTTATACAGACAACAACATTATGATCCAGGTCCCTTACCTGATACATTAGAAGCGCTACTTATGAATAGATGGAGAGGCCTAAGTACCAGGTTAATTCAAATAATTCTAGAACAACGGCGCAGATATAACGCTTTCTTAGGCCCACAATATGTTTCAGCTCCGCCCCCAGAAAGAAAAATGTTTCATTTTGACAGGCAGAATCCTTTACGAGAAGTACACCTAGTTATGAATGCCGATAATACCTTGGAACGTGTGTTTGTGTACACACCCTTAACAAAATTGGAATTGTTAGAAATGAAGAAACTAGTACCCTGTCATGATAAAGACCCTGCAGGTTTTCACCGAGAACTAAAAGACATGTTACTCATGGGAGATTACACGTATACGGATATTATGAAATTGTTAAAAGTACTGCTGCCCACCGGCATTTACGAGAAACTCAAGGAAAAGGAATGTGGGATTGGAGATAAAAAGATTATCTGGACTGAAATAGAAGACGAGGAAAAAGGTCGTACTCCAGGGGTAGGCCTTGGGGACAAAGCTAAAGCATTACCAGGTTTAATAGTACAGGTTTTGCCAAGATTATTGACAACTAAAAAGGAAGACTGGGACGCAATCTCAGCCTGCAAACAGAAACACGATGAAGATACTAGTGACTTCTATTCAAGATTCGAGAAATGTTTCATTATTAATAGTGGCCTGAAACCAGGTAGCGAGTCATACCCACATCTTTTTGTAACAAAATTAGTCGAGAACTCCCTGACACAAGTTAAGAACCGTGTATATAAAGTTGAAAGTACATGGCAAGCAAATTCGCCATCCCAGATGTTACAAATGTTACAATATCACCAGAACAGAATTAGAGAAGAACAGGATCACAAACAGAGACGTATGAAAGATACGAAAATGAAAATGTTAGTGGCCCAGTCGGTTCCAGCCGACGGTCAGAAGAAGGGAGCGACCCAGACAGGTAATTCAGCAGCTCCCGTTAAAGGGACATGCAACTACTGCAAACAGCCAGGTCACTACGTACATGAATGTTCAGTCCTGAAATACAACATAGCAACAGGTAAAACTAAAGAAAGACTGCGTCAGCCTAGACAAGACCAGGCCCAGCAACAGCCTTCCCAGAATATGCAGCCTATGCATGCTCCACTACATACAGCACAGACCACAGCGGTATCACAGCCACAGCCACAGCCCATTGCAGCGACGCAGCATGTTTCACAGCAGATGTGCCAGAATGCCAAATCTGATTACCCCGATTATCAGCGATACACATGAAACAGCCTAGAGAGGGAGGTTGGCTTGCCTCTTATTGAGATTCCTGTAGATCAAGAAGGTCCTTATGTACACAGTCAAGTATTGGGAAAAGACAGAAAGTTTTTAATTGACACAGGGGCAAGCCGCACAACAATAAGCCATGACGAAGTCCCAGGGGCACCCCTCTCAGGCTCACAGAATGTTTCCCTTGGTTTTTCAGGACAGCCTATTGTGAATGAAGTATCGAAACCTGTTCCCCTAGCAGTAGGTCCATTATCACGCGTTACAGACTTGTTACTCACGAAATCATGTCCAGAAAACTTGTTAGGCATCAAAACATTGAAGACTCTAGGAGCAGTGATATGTTGTTCTCCGGAAGGAGTTAGACTTTTTCTGCGTGACTTTAAGGGTCACTATGTTTTACGAGAGTTTGATGTCAGATTGAAAAATGTTCCGAAACACCTGTGGGCACAAGGCCCAACCGATGTAGGTTGCATGCACATCACACCATACCGTGTTACACTCAAACCAGGAGTTGTTTTACCACGAATCAGACAATACAAGTTACCACCCGATGCTGTAGTGGCTTTACTAGAAATCATTGAAGAGCTGATTGCCCAAGGAGTGGTCGTAGAAACCGACTCCAATGTCTGTAATTCCCCTATCATTCCGATTCTTAAACGTACTGATCCCAATGCACCGCCAGTATATCGGCTGGTGATTGATTTACGAGAACTGAATAAATGCATTGTCCCACAGTATCCTGTGGTTCCCGACATCTCATCCTTATTGACTGCTATTGATTCAGAAGCGACGTTCTTCACTGTAATTGACCTCAAGAACGCCTTCTTCAGTGTACCCATTGATCCAGAGAGCCAATATCTCTTCGGATTCAGTTTAAATGGCCGAAGTTTCAAATTTTCACGTGCACCTCAAGGATTCACAGAAAGCCCCAGCATCTATAGTCAAGCACTGAAAAGACAACTTGACAGTATCCAAATGCCAGTTAACACAGCCTTACTACAGTACGTCGATGATCTGCTGATCACCGCACGAAGTGAACCCGAATGTGAACAAGCATCACTGACAGTTTTACATTTTCTGGCCGACAAGGGACACAAGGTGTCTCCTTCGAAGCTACAATTCTGTGTTCAGCAAGTTGTGTACCTGGGTCACTTGCTGTCCAAAGTGGGGAGACAGCTCACTCCTGATCGCATCCAGTTAATTGTAGACATGCCACAACCCCAGACACAAAAGGAAGTGCGGGCCTTTATAGGTCTCACCTCGTACTGCAGACAATGGATTCCTCAGTATGCATTTCTAGCTAAACCACTCATTCAGTTGACAACACAGGAGGCAGCGACTTCGACTGCCCTCCCTTGGACTCAGGAACATACACAGGCTTTTGAGGAATTAAAGAAAGCTTTATGTCAAGCACCAGTTTTAGCGACACCATGTTACAGCAAACCTTTTACACTTTTTGTTACAGAACGTGATGGTACAGCGTTGTCTGTCCTCACACAAGATCAAGCAGGTTCACATAAGCCTTGTGCTTATTTTTCAAGTACATTGGATTCAGTGGCTCAAGCCCTGCCTGCGTGTTTAAAGTCAGTCGCAGCGACAGCCCTAGCAATCAGACAGAGCGATTCAATAGTATTAGGACATCCATTGACAGTACAAGTTCCACATTCTGTAGAAGTCCTTCTAAACCGAACACAGACTCAACACCTGACCATAGCACGACTGACAGGTTATGAATTAACGCTATTCCAGCCACACATAGAAATAAGACGCTATAACATTCTAAATCCTGCAACATTGTTACCTTCGATTATGACAGATTCAGCCCCGCATGATTGTATAGAGATCATTAATGCAGTAACAAAGCCCCGACGAGACTTAACAGATGTCCCACTGACAAATCCAGACCTGACACTTTACGTGGATGGTTCATGTATGAGAACAAACACAGGAGAATTAGTAGCCGCGTATGCAGTGACTACTGAGACTGAAGTCCAAGAAACACATCGTATAGATACACTGTCCACTCAAGCAGCAGAGCTTATTGCTCTGACCCGAGCCTGTATACTAGCGAAGAACAGAAATGTTAACATATACACCGATTCACGTTATGCTTTCGGAGTCGTACACGACTTCGGAGTGTTATGGCAAGAACGAGGTTTCTTGACCTCTCACGGTGCCAAGATTCAACACGGTCCCCTCATTCAAGCACTGTTAGAAGCAATACATCTGCCTTCAGGCATATCTATCATGAAGTATAAAGCACATACTAAAGTTACAGACTATTTCCCAGGGTAACGACCTGGCAGATCGAACAGCAAAACATACAGCATTGACTCACACCCAGACAACAGACGTAACAGAGATCATAGTGCCGACACATTGTATGACAGTTCGGGATCCCACACTAGATGTAATCGATATCCAGACACATGCTACTCCAGATGAAATCAAGAAATTGACTGAACTAGGAGGGATCCAGACAGATCAGGGATGGATGACGAAGGGAAAATCTACATGGTTTCTCCCCGATTCTATGGTTCAAGTCATAATAAATACAGCACATAGTCCAGCACACCTAGGAGAAAAAGCCATGTTAGACAGTTTACAGAATCTCTGGTACAACAAACATTTACGAGCAGCAGAAAAACAGAAAGTGCGTACTTGCATGATCTGTTGTCAGTTCAATCCAGGTAAAAGCGTCCCTGTAGAGCAAGGTGGATTTCATCCTCCCGATCACCCTTTTGAAGTCCTCCAGATGGATTATATCCAGATGGAACGTTGTCGAGGATTCAAGTACGTCCTCGTAGTTGTTTGTGCGCTTTCCCGTTGGACCGAAGCATATCCAGTCCCAGATTACACTGCCCCGACCACTGCCAAGCAGCTGGCTCGAGAATTCTTCCCACGGTACGGTTTGCCTCGTATCGTGTACTCAGATAACGGACAGCCATTCTCATCCGAGCTCATGAAGCAGGTTTCACTTCTGCTAGGATACCAGTGGAAATTCCATTGCATCCAACATCCCGAGGCAGCTGGCCTTGTAGAAAGACACAATCAGACACTGAAAACACGGCTTGCTAAAATATGTAAAGAGAAGGGGGTCGACTGGATAGTCGCCCTGCCAGTTGCACTATTCTACATGAGAATGGTCCCACATTCGAGATCAGGACTATCCCCGTATGAAGTGGTCTTTGGCAGACCACCAAATATGTGGGGGACGCCCATGCCTAAGAAAATAACTGATGTTGACTGTAATATGCTGACAGATTACCTTGCCTCCTTGATGTCTGCACTCCAATCATGTCGTTCACAGGTTGCCGCAGCCTTTCCCGACAACACTGATGTGAAGCCACACGATGTCCGTCCTGGGGATACTGTATTAATCCGGAATTTCGATAGGAGGAGTCCGCTGGAGCCCCGTTGGCAGGAACCGAAGCTCGTCCTTCTGACCACGAGGACGGCAATTAAGGTGGAAGGCCGAAAAGGATGGATCCATACAAGTCACATTAAAAAGTTTAATGAACTGTTGCCAAAGACTGACTCTTCCACCCCCTCAAAGGACTGCCCCGATTCTAGTGACTTTAAAGTTCCCATGAAAGAGAAAACTCCGCAAGAGGAGTATAAGTTAAAACTGCGGTCTAGTTAGTCAGACAGTTTAATTGTTTAAGTCCTCCCCTAGGTGAATCGGTTAAATTAGTTTCTGACATGTATCCCCTAGACCGAGATAGAGAGAGAGAGACAACTCAAGAAATGTGCATATTGTAAATCACTTCGTAGTCACTGTATAGTGACATTATTGGTTATGTTTTTCCTAAGCCTTCTGATAATTGCTGCCAGTATATTGTTGCATCTATATTACCCTATCTTCAAGCGTGCCCAATCTGCTTACAATGTCACTGCCGAAGATTCTTTTAGTGAATTACCCCTACATGAGTTATCTTACAGACTTGCGCTGCGCAACAACACATTCATTAGTATGTTACATCACTCCCATCAGACTAATAATGCTACAAACTGTTGGATATGTGGCCGACTCCCTCCCTACCAGAAATACGAGGGAGTTCTGCCCCTCTTTCCATACCCGTTCACTCACAATGGCTCCTGTGGTGCATGGTTTAGATTAATTAATTCTTTAGATTCTGATATTGCTGTTTTCGAAGGAAATTGGGTTTGGGGAAACCTGAACTTAGTTTTGCTTAAAGCCTGTTACCCTGACAAGAAGGGACTTCCCACAAGGACAGGAACTGATCTAGAAAATGAAGTATATGGATTAGGTAATTATACAATTAACCTCATGATTCTTACTGTTGAATCCGAAGCTGCGCCAGTTCTCCCTGCTATGTCAGTATTACCAGTCACAGGTGAACTATGTGTCAGAAAGAATGGTTCAGTACACTTAGGTCATAGTAAATGTACTACTGTAGTCGAATTCAGTGATCAAGGCAAGTCTACATTTAGAGCTACTTGTCATTCCTATTTTGTTTGTGGCCATACCGCATACATACGCTTACCTCCTGATTGGGATGGTACCTGTTACATTGCATTCCTTCTGCCACCTGTTTTCCTAGCCCCTCCTGATTACCACAGAAATACAAATCTAGTGAACAATAGACTCCGAAGAGATCTCCCGATTGTCGACTACACTGAAACGGCATGGGAAAAATATACAGATTTCAATAAAGGTTTCTTCCCCTACTTAGGTGCTGTTTTCAATAGTAAACTGATACGAAAATTAACTAGAACCCTCGAAGCAGTAGTGAATGAAACTACTTCCGCTCTAGGCAACTTAACAGAAGAACAATCTGCCATGCGGGTTGTTGTTCTTCAAAATCGTCTTGTTATTGACGTCATCCTAGCAGATAGGGGCGGAGCCTGTAAGGTCATCGGGTCGAGTTGCTGTGTTTTCATTCCAGAAAACGCGCCAACAGTATATAAAGCTATCACACGTCTTCATAAAATTGCAAGTTTGATACATCAGAATCCAGGCACCTGGACTTGGTCCGGTTGGTTCTGGACAACGTTGACCGCTTGGGGATGGAAGATCCTATCCTTCCTAGGCATTGCCCTTCTCATAGTATTCAGTTGCTGCCTGTGCCTACAATGTGGGCCGGCGATTTGTGGTCTGTGCGCCACATCATGTATTCCGCATTCAAGTTTCCACTCAAAACGCGAAAAGAAGAAAGAAGAGCAAATGATGTTACGTGAACAGACTGATCGATTCATGAGGATCGATATATCATGAAGGGTCCGTAGGGAACAAGGAGGGAATGAGGAAATATAAATTTTATGGTCAAGAAATGTTCCCTAACGTGTACCCCACCGTCTCCATGTACGAGCTTAAAGTGCATGTAACTTCCCTCCTGTGCCAGCTATGAAGACGCAAATACATTTGCGTCCAACGTTAACATGTCCTCTTTCAGATCCACCATGAATGGGTTGAATATTCCGTTCCTAAGTATGCCTTGCCAACGTCTTTATGTAGTATACTTTACACGTTTTCCAGCCCAGGCGAAGTAGGCCCTGAATTCTGCCATTGAGCCTTTTCCTGCCTTCTGACTCTGAATGCCTCAGCCTGGGGCTGCCTCTGTATCCATGACCTTTACCTTACTCCTTGCGCGGCTAACAGTGCTTAGCTCAGCCTGTTGCCTGCCAAGACTGCATTCAACCTTCGAATTATCTGCTCCGCTCCTCAAAATACATTCCTGCCTACTAGCTCAAGTAAACATCCTTCCAGCTGCAGAGCAAAGGGTCAGGCCTTACTGTCTCCGTGCAAGTAATTCATAGCTCCTGTTACCATGGTAGGCCCATGCCCCCTCGCATCTCATGCAGACACGTAGACGCTTATACACGCACTCACAGTCAGTATAGAGTAGCCTCTGCCCAAGAGACCTTTTCCTCTTAGATAATATGGTTCCCAAACATCAGATATCAGATATGATATAGGAACGAGTTGATCTGACATGCCAGACTTCTGTCTCTTTCCTCTAGTGTAAATGTCAAGTCCCCTGCACCCTCTTGTTTCACGTCAATCACACGTCATGCAGCTGCGCGCGCATCCAGATCTCAGATTTCTGCTGACATTGCCAGATTCTGTTATGTAACCACCCACTTGTGACACTTTCATGTGACGTTTCTAGCACACACCTCTATGTACACGCCTCGTTCACGCCTTCTGCTTACGTATTGCTAACACGTGTGTGCTCTTATCTTGTTTCTCTCAGCTGTTACGCCTACTGTATTGGTTTGCATTATATGATTTAAGTATAAAAGTTATGTATTGTCAATAAAGTATTGCTCTATCCCTTCCTGAACCCCAGTGGTGTCAGGAACCCGATATCCGGTTCAAGAACCATTCCTTTTTAAGGAATAAAACCCCTAAGTACTCTAACACCACGGACTCTGCGTCTTTCTTTCCGATTGAGTTATTCTATTATTAGTATTTACCTGCATAGAAATTAGGACGGTAATTAATATTTACCACACCGTCCTAATAACGAATCAACATGTCACTATCCCTGTGATGGCTGCGATTCCTAATGGGTCACACATTGCGACCTGCGTCATTAATATACATGAGGGAGGTCTTTTTGGGACCCACTAGGAATCGCTAATGAAACTCAAAAGAGTTTCATACATCATGAATACCAACTTCCTAATTGTGATTCAGAGAGAATTGCAATTAGGAAATTGGTACTCCTAATGATTGTACGCCTGCCTCTATTTCTTAATGCTCCAGTGGTGAAGGCGTGCCAAGAGGCAGTAGCTCCTCCCCTGAAGTTGAAATATCTGAGTGTTGCTAGTAGAGACAATTGTTTGCTCTTTCTGGCATGCTTAAACCTCAGGCCAATGCATAAACAAGTCTGAAACTTCTAAATATCCCATATGTGCCAAAAAAATTAGAAAGTATATGGTGTATTTTCTATTTTAGATGTTACTATTCTGCTTGATAACTAGCAATGCCAGTGAACTGATAATTTCTCCTGATTTATTTGCCTAATATAGAAGCTTTCAAGATGGTTCCCAATTGTGATATTAAAATAGTCCAAATTCTTCTCTTAGCCTAAGGTCTAGGATCTAGAGTCACTTTTACCTCAAAAGTAGTTGTGAATCTGATCTTACAAAATTGTGATGATTTACTCCTTTGGGGTATTGATGTGCTCCATATTTACTTGGAAAGAAAATGAGAGACTTTTTTCAATCGAATTCTAGAGGATACGGGTATTGTGAAGAAACTGAGGAGGGTGATGTCTTCAAAAATGTTTTATGGGCTTGGGGAGAAAATATAGTAGTTTTGGTGGGAGAGAGTGGCAGGTGAGGTATCAATTTTGATCAAGGTAAAGCTAGAACAGTGTCCAATGAGGAATATGATGGATAATACTGCAATTGGCTGGTGGGTGCCCTCAATTGGGAGCCTCGCTAGCTCAATTAAGTTAATACTGGTTTACAATTAAATTCTTGGAATATGGCTAGCTTTTCTTTTGATGGTGCTAAATTGGTGCTATTGTATAGTTTTAATGCTGATATTACATAGATCCAGAAATCATGGTTGCTGGTCTCTTAACTGCCATGACCTATTGTATACTAGGGAGATAGGTCATGCCAATTGTAAGTGTACACTAATATATACGTACTCATCCCGTATGTGTGTGTTTTCACTGTGTTTTCAGCAGAGCACTGGCCCTGGGCCTGCCCAGCAGAGCCCAGGGCACTCTTAGAGTTAGAAAACCAGCATCCCGGGGTCTCAAATGGGGCAAAATGTGGAGGGGCACTGCAAACAGGTCCTGATTTCCAACATGCTTGTTTACAGAGTAAACGTTCCTTTGCACAGTTACCCAACAATGTCTGCACAAGGCACTTTTCTGAATGATTTTCGTCTACAATGTTAGCCAGGTTGATATAAGATAACAAATTACCTTAAATTGTTTATGCCCCTTTGCACAGTAAGCCTTTGATTTGCATGATGCACCATTTGTGTGACCTTACCTGTGTTTAGGATTATAGATTTCTCATGCTTTTTTGCACCGTACGTTTATTGATGTATGCACAATGCATTTTCCGCATGATCACCCTGCATTCAGCTTTAGCACACAGGAAGGTCTATGATTTTATACTGCTAAAGTTTCTTAATTATGTTGCTGCTGCTTAACATAGCAAGCTTTTAGTATACTTTATTGGTGCACAGTCAAGTTGATGCTAAGATTCATTGAGTTTAAGCTCATGAGTCCCTGTACAGATTGTTTTTAATGTTGGTTCTGTGCACTTTTATATGATTTATTGGTGGTTAGCCAGGTTGAAGTAGAGATTAATTGATTTTAAATATATTGTTGTTGATTACGTTGTGGATCTAAGGAGATTCCGTATACTACTTATGTTGTGCATGGTTATGGTTTTTATTAGCTAATGAAGCAATAATAATAAAGAGAATAATATTAATAATAATAACAATAATAATGACTAAAAGCTTGCTGTCATAATTATAGGACTGATACCTGGGAACACAATCTTGAATAAGCAGACACAGTAGTTTATTTGAATTATTACAGGTCCATTATAGATGATTTTATGTATTTTATTGGAAATATCCATGGGTGGTGACTCCATTCCAGGGGAGAAGGGAAGCCTAAACAGACAAGGTGATGCAACTGGCTTTATCTTGACGCTCCTGTTATTTTTAGGACTTTTCCAATATTTTGCTAAGTTAGGTGTTACTGCGACTGGATGATAGCTGCTTGACCACTCTGGGTTAAAATTGGATTTAGTCTGAACTTAGTTGTGTTGTGGCTCACCTCACTGGCAAGGGCGCTGGAAGTAAAGGTGCAGATGACCATGCTGGACTTCAGAAGGTGAATGAGCAATAACGATGCCTTTTATATATATATATATATATATATATATATATATATATATATATATATATATATATATATATATATATATATATATATATATATATATATATATATATATATATATATATTTAGTTTTAGAGAGCTTTATTGAAGTATAAGAAGAACAAAGGTACAAATTATAACATAAGTTAGAAATAAACAATGAAACTCAATGCATAATGTAAGAAACCAAAAAAACTGTAAACAATGATACAATAGGATTGATAGGTAGCAGGTAAAAAGTAACAATATTAAAAAAAAAGTACCTAATGAAGCAAACAGCATTTTAGTTTTAGATATTAAAAGAAAAAGAAAAAGGGCAAAAGGAAAGAACATAAGAAAGAAAGTGTAGCACTATAACAATAATAATCATCATCATCAAACCACTTTATTTGATTATTAAAAGCCATACAATTACCATAAAAAAGATACATAAGTCACATATAACACACAATAAAATATCATATCCAAATCATCAAGGATGAAGGCGACAAAATACAGTGCTGGAGGGTATAAATCAGAATTCATGAGGTTAAAAATCTTGACTGTAAATAAAACAGGTAAAACAGGGTGTCATACTATAAGTAAATCAGTATAAAAAGGCAAGTGTTTAGAAATTAATATTAAGCTAGCCTTTACAAATACACATTGGATATCATAGAGAGCCGTTTTTTTCCTTAGTCTAACAGCTACGGGGAAGAAGCTAGCAATGTCAAAAATCTCTCATGGGTCATTAAGTAGTTGCAAATACAGTAAAGCAGGTTTGACCGGAGTAAAGCCTTTCCACTTAAGTATTGGAACGAGGAACCTCCTACGGATATCATGATAGTAATCCCGGAACATAGTAAAATGCATTGAGTCCCGTGTCGAGAAATACAAGGACCTAGTTCACTCGTCGTACTCCAAACTTGCGAGTTACCCAGAAAAAAGTGAATGAAGTTAAAACGAAATCTGGTTAGAAGCAGGCGGTGAAATGGCTTGTAAGAAGTAAGGTTCGATCTCTGGGTTACTTTTTAACAGAAAATGGGCTTTAACTAATGGTTTCATTAACTCAGTGTCCTTTCGCTCTGCTAACTTCAGGTTTAAAAAGTGTATTTTTATCCACGGCAAATCTTCTTTTCTTATTTTATCAGGGAAATTAAATAGATCTGAACGTCCAAGCTGAGTTACAATATGGAATTCCGATAGTATCACAATAAAAGTACAGACAACGCAATGATAACAATGAAATAACCTAATGAGTACAAATTAAGGGAATTAAAACTGAAGAGCTCATGGTAGTTGAAAAACAGAAGTACTGTCCTGGAACTGTATTGAACGGGAGGATAAATAATTGGTAAGTGGTGACCAAAAGGAATCTTTTCTGAGAAGTTGGTTAGATGAGGTGACAAATGTCCAACCTATGAGGATAACAGAGAAGGTTCCACCAACCGTTGAAATTAACCTTAGTGGCGTCTTTCCAGTTAGAAGTAATAACTTGAAAGGCAATTCCCAGTAACAAATCCACGAACAATCCCATTTTATGAGCACCAAACCAAAATTGAGAAATACTTCCTAAAAAAATTTACTTGATTTCAAATGAAAAACTTAACCACACTAATATAATAAAGAGAGAGCCCAAACCTTTGAGGCGGGTAATCTCAGGAACCACAGCACCAATCGCAACACCCAATACAGCGTTGGAAAGGGTAGTTGCAGCAGAAGGACATAGGCTATGCAGCCGCCCACCATATACATTTAAAAGGTAAAAGAACTGTGCCAGTAAAGTAGTCCCTTGTGGGCGTGTCTGCGTTGTGCTGTGGGCGTGTGCTGGGGGCGTGACAAATGTTGGGGGCGTGTGGTACGTTCCGCCCTTCATGCCATGTCTCATATTGTGTGCTAATCCCACCCTGCTCCCTTTAAATACCCCTGCACCCCATAATCATAACCCACCCTTACTCCTTAAAATACCCCAACACCCTTAAACACTAACCCATCTTAACCCTATAAATATACCCTGCACCCCAAAACCCAAACCTATCCCTAAACCCTAAAAATACCCCTGTACCTCAAAACCCAAACCTAGCCCTGAACCCTATAAATACCCCTGTACCTCAAACCCCAAACCTACCCCATAACCATAAAAATACCCCTGTACCCCAAAACTCAAACCTAGCTCTGAACCCTAAAAATACCACTGTATCCCAAAACCCAAACCTACCCCTGACCCTAAAATACCCCTGTACCCCAAAACCCAAACCTAGCCCTGAACCCTTAAAATACCCCTGTACCCCAAAACCCAAACCTACCCCTGAACCCTAGAAATACCCCTGTACCCCAAAACCCAAACCTAGCCCTGAACCCTAAAAATAAACCTGTACCCCAAAACCCAAACCTAGCCCTGAACCCTAAAAATACCCCTGTACCCCAAAACCCAAACCTAGCCCTGAACCCTTAAGATACCCCTGTACCCCAAAACCCAAACCTACCCCTGAACCCTAAAAATACTCCTATACCCAAAAACCCAAACCTAGCCCTGAACCCTAAAAATACCCATGTACCCCAAAACCCATACCTATCCCTAAACCCTAAAACTACCCCTGTACCCCATAACCCAAAACTGTATCTGAACCCTTAAAATACCCAAACACCCCAAAACATATACCTCAGTACCCCAAAACATATACCCCTATACCCAGACTTACCTTATCCAAACATTAAAAAAACCTGCTTTTACCATTCATGCATTTACAACGAATTTCATTGTAAAAGTATGCGTGGTAAAAGCATATAAAATGTAATGCCATGCGTTATAATGGCATGGCGGAGTCATGGTACTTTCATAACGAAAGTATGCGGAGTGATGGTATGCGGAAAGAAAGTTGCGGAATGATGGGTGTTTACCCTCCCCCGGTAAGGCCACATCTCCAGCAACATACTCATATTTTTTCACCACCCATTTCAAAAATGCACAGCTCTCTCTCATTGATGGCCAGCACCGACATACACTTTTAGACACACCTCCCGCCACAAGTTCTAGAATTGCGAACTTTAGAGCTGGGGAGCTACTTTCGAATCTCGGCATCAGCTCAACATCCTGTGATTCCAGGCAAATCGCTTTGTCTCCCCATGCCTACCACAAATGAATGTCTTCTTCTGTAATTTAAATTGGGCTCATGCCATGTTGTCGAGTTCGCGCTATATAAAGTAGGGAAACTCGAGTTCACACACTACAGAATGCACACTCTTAAGTGCATCAGCAGTGCACTGTGAATCGGAGCGTTTCACAGGCCTGTCACAGATAAGAAATGCTATCAAAACGAAATCCTACAAAACAATATAGCACTGGCCGGCAGCAATTCATACCCGGACAACGTCGGGACGGGCTGCTAGTAGAACATATAGAGAAAATAGTTTTAACATTTTTTATCC